>NW_004444261.1:50223-52004 GCF_000243295.1 Trichechus manatus latirostris
GTTGTTTGTCTTTTGGTTGTTGTGTTGTAGAGTTCTTTATGTATTCTGGATACTATTCCTTTATCAGATATGTGATTTGCAATCATTTTCTTTCATTCTTTAGGTTGTCTTTTTACTTTCTTGATAATGTTCCTTAATTCCCAACAGTTTTTAAATGTAATGAAGTCCACTTTATCTATTTTTGGTTCTTGTTGTTGTTGTTGCTCATGATTTTTGTGTCATATCTAAAAATCCATTGCCAAAGCCAAGGCCACAAAGATTTACTCCTATGTTGTCTTGTAAGAGTTTTATAGTTTTAGCTGACACATTTAGGACTGTAATGTATTTTGAATTAATTATTTTTGGGGGGGCATAGTGTAATCAAAGGGTCTAACTTCATTCTTTTACATGTAGTTGTCCCATTTCTCTGGCACCATTTGTTGAAAAGACAATCCTTTCCTCATTGAATTGTCTTGACACCGTTGTTGAAAATCAATTCACTGTAAATATGCTGGCTTATTTATGGTCTATGAATTCTGCCCCATTTAATGTATGTGTCTATCCTTATAGCACTAGCACAGTGTTTTAATTATTATAGCTTTGTAGTAAGTTTCAGATTTGGGAAGTATGAGTCTTCCAACATTTTCTTTTTCAATATGTCTTAGCTATTGTGGGTTCCTTGAAGTTCTGTATAAATTTTATTATCTTCTTGTCAATTTGTGCAACAACAAGAAAAAAAAAGTCAAGGATGTTGTATCTTTAGACCAACTTGGGCAGTATTACCCTTTTAATAATATTATGTTTTCTGATTCATGAACATGAAATGTGTTTCATTTATTTAGGCTTTCATTGATTTCTTTCCGCAATTTTTGTAGTTTTATCGGTACAAGTGTAGTACTTCTTTCATTAAATTAGTTCCTACACATTTCATGCTTTGATGCTATAATTAGTTTTCTTAACTTTATTGTCAGGTATTTCATTGCTAGTGTATAGAAATGTAATTAATATTTATGTATTAATCTTATACTCCTGGCAGCAATGCTGAACCAGTTTATTAGTTATGATAGTATTTTAATGGACTCCTTAGGATTTTCTATATATAAAATAATTCTGCCTGTAAATATAGTTTTATTCTTCCTATCCAATATGGATTTTTTAGAGGTTGCTCTAGGGCTTACAATATACATCTTAACTTATTAGAATTATATCACAGTTATGCTAACTTAATACCAATGAGACATAGAAATGTTACTCCTATATAATTACATTTTCTCTTTCCCTGTTTGTGCTATCACCATAATACATGGTGTATTTATAGATGTTGCAAACACAAAGATACATTTTTGTAATTATTATTTTACATAATTTTATATCTCTGAAAGAAGCTAAGAAATGTAATGAGAGCAAGTATATATTTGTAGTTTCTTATATTAACCTTATTATTTATAATTTTTTGTTCTCTTTATTGCTTTATGTAAATTTTAGTTACTATCTGTTGTAATTTCCTTACACACATACAATTTTACTGTTACGTATTTCCTTTGAGCTGCTATTGTCAAATATATTATAATTTTATCTGGTATGAGCCAAACAATATCTCTTAACCAATTTTACAAAATCAATTATTATATAAAACAATGTATATAAGCATAAATTTCTCCACAGTCTGATACAATTAAAGTCGGGGCCTTTTTCAGGGGTAATTTTTCTCTGACTCCAGGAGGACTCTTACTAGCTGTCTCTTCCCCTGGTTCTGACTGTAAAATTTATTGTGGATCTACTGTTTTACTGACTGTTATCAC
>NW_004444261.1:78092-123278 GCF_000243295.1 Trichechus manatus latirostris
CTTGGCTCAGTGTTGTGGAAGCCTGGAGGAAGAGAACCTATGGTGAAAATTTCTCTGCTTCTCCAGAATCCTCTCCTCCAGATTCATCCTTCCCCTTTCTGTTTTCTATCCTAGGCTTTGTTGTCCTCTGGCACTCAGTTGTGTTTGGCCAACAGGGAGCACTGGCAGATGATTAAAAGGAGGACAGAGAATGATGCTTGGGTATTTATTTCTCAGGCTTCTTCTCCACAGAGTTGCTTTTGACTGGCTATTTTCCATCTCTCAGGATAATACTACTGCAGGTCCCTCTCCTCAAGCTTTGCACAACTGCTTCCTCCCATTCCCACTCTAGTCCCAGGGAAAGCAAAGGCCAGGGCATAACACAGATCCTTATGACTTAAACCTTTGTAACAATATCTTATTTAATTACCCTAATTTGATTATGTCATTTCTTTTTCTGCTTAGACTCCAACTAATACAACACCTACTTCTATTTTATCTGCTAGAATTTCCAAATTTATTTGTCTTGAAGGCTTGAGGGGAGCTTTTACTCACTTTTATAAAAATTCTATATGTGCTAGTATTCATTGAAGGTAAAACTAAACTTTAAACTTGTTTCCTCCCATTTATAATCCAAATTAAACTTGAAAAGTTAATCTCTAGTATCACTTCTCCCACTGACCAGCTACATATATTTAGACATTCCATTTGACATATTTACACTGCCTTCTTTCTCATTATGTTAAGTTAAAAGATTGTACTAGGTTTTTAAAGTTCTTTTCTTATTCTAAATTTTATATTGTTTTTTGTTTTGATTTTAAGATTCAGTAGAATATTTGGAATTGGGATAGTAAAAAAAACAAAGACAGACGAAGAATTGATCATTTAAACTGTGGTGTTGGCGGAGAATGTTGACTATACCGTGGCCTGCCAGAAGAATGAACAGGCTAGTCTTAGAAGAAATACAACTGGAAGATTCCTTAGAAGCAAGGATAGTGAGGCGTCGACTCATTTTAGACATGGCATCAGGAAACATTAGTTGCTGAAAAACAACATCATGTTTGGTAAAGTAAAGGGCTAATGAAAACAAGGAAAACCCTCAAAGAGATGAACTGACACAATAGCCACAACATTGGACTCAAGCTTACCAATGATCATGAAGATAGTGCAGGATCAGGCAATATTTGTTTTTTATAAATAAGCCATTATGAGCTGAAGACAACTCGACAGTAACTAACAACAACATACTTGGGAAAGTTTGTCTCTGATGTTAAATTATCACAATATCATGAGCAAACTTAGGTTCACTTAAATTAAACTTACACAGATACAGGAATATAAGTTTTTGTTTTTTTTTTTAACTTAAACTGCTTCTAGGATCTGTTTTAACTGACATCTACTTATTCCTGCAGATGCATGCCTACTCTTTCATCATTTAAATGCTTTAAAATATAAATGAGGGCCTCTTTTAGGTCTTATAGTCACTTCCTACAGGTATACAAATATGATATTGGACCATGCTGTGAATCTTTCTAGGTATGTTTACTAATCAAATATATTTTATGAAAACTGTTATATTAGTAGTGAAAAGCAATTATGAAAGTAGATTTAAAATCATACCTTTTAACCAAATTCAAGAGCACTCCACAACTTCCGTTTTCTCAAAAGTATAATCTATGCTTGTGCAAAATATGGATCTGAACCATGAAAGCAATATTTCCTTGTATATAATGTCTTCTTATGTACTGTATTTATATTTTGTGGAAAATGTGTAATGGGTCTATTAAAATGCACAGAAATGAAGCCAAAACATCATGCATGTAATTAATCTACAATCTCTAAGCCAAAAAAAATTGGGGATTATTTCCTTAATAAAAGGAAGAGAAGAAGCATATCACTGATTTTTTGAGTAGAAAACCCATTTTAATCTAATGTCAAAAGTGTCAGGTTTAACACAATATAACACAGCTTGTATTTTTCATGGCTATCTAAATAAAATTCATTATAAATTATCAAAATGCTTTCCACTGCCCAATAGCCATCACTTCCATCTTCTACTGATTGAATTTCAAATGGGTCACACTTAGCCAGACACTGGGCAAGTCAAGCAACTGTACCATCTGGACCAGATGAAAAATTGACAGAAAGAGGTGCTATGCTATAATTCAGACTAGAACACCATACCTGTTAAGGCTTCCAGTTTGAACATTTCTTCTTCAAAATATACTTCAGCACATATTTTTAAATAAAAAATTAATGTAATACTGTGATAAAATACACTCTAAAACATATTATTATAACTGAGAAAAATATAAAAATTAAAGTAATACCTGTTATGTTTACTGGGAAGAAAAAAATCCATCCTTTCCTTCTATTAGAGTCTTACTAAAATACTGATTATAAAATAGGTTTAAGAATGATAAAAAAATCTTTGTCAGACAGGACGGCATTCTTGATAACATTTAGTTTAGAATGTGTAAGAATATATTTTGTAACATAAAGTTAATATAGAATTTGTCAAGCAAATTTACAAAACATAAAGGGAAAGATTGATGAGACCACATTAAAATAAGAATATCTATTCATCAAAATAAACCATAAAAAGTAGAAAGAAAACCATGAACTAGAGGAGGAGATGAAACTGATATAATGTAGAAATTCAGAATATATAAAAACTATTTACAAGACATTAAGGAAAAAGTAAATCCAACTACATGGACAAAGACAAGTTCTTCACAGGACTGAAAATCTTATTGACTATTAAAAATATGCAAATGCTTAACTTTATAAATAACTGATGGAACTCAAATTGAATACAAAATGAATTATCATTCACATTAAATAGATTTAGCAAAATATTTTATTCCTAAATATAAAATGGTAGTGATGATACGGAGCCCTGGTGGTGCAGTGGTTAAGCGTTCAGCTGCTAACCAAAATGTCAGCAGTTCAAATCCACCAGCTGCTCCTTGGAAACCCTAAGGGCAGTTCTACTCTATCCTATAGGGTTGCTATGAGTCAGAATCGACTCAATGGCAATAGGTAGTGATGATATGGAGCACCTGGAACACTTACATATTTCTGGTGGGAGTATATGTTGATACAGCTGCTTTGGAAAATGATTTGGAGTTTTCTAGCAAGAATGAAGATATGCATACTTTGTTGTTTTTAGGTGCCATCAAATCAGCTCCTACTCATAGCGACCCCATGTATAACAAAACAAAATTTTGCCTGGTCCTGCACTGTCTTCACAATTGTTGCTCTGCTTGAGCTCATTGTTGCAGCCAAAGTGTCAGTCCAACTCCTCAAGGGTCTTCTTTTTCACTGACTCTTAATTTTACCAAGCATGTTGTCCTTCACCAGGGGTTGGTCCTTCCTGATAACATTTCCAAAGTAAGCAAGACAAAGTCTTACCATCCTTGCTTCTAAGGAGCTTTCTGGCTGTACTTCCTACAAGACAGATTTTTTTTTTTTTTCTTCTGGCCATCAGTGCTATATTCAATATTCACTGTCAACACCACAATTCAAATGCATCAATTCTTCTTCAGTTTTCCTTTTTCATTGTACAGTTTTCACATGCATATGAGGTGATTGAAAATAACATGGCTTTGATCAGGTGCACCTTAGTCATCAAAGTGGCATATTTGCTTTTTAGCATTTTAAATAAGTCATTTGAAGCAGATTTGCCCAATGCAATATGTCATTTGATTTCTTAACTTCTGCCTCCATAGGCATTCATTGTTGATCCAAGAAGAATGAAATCCTTGACAACTTCCATTTCTTCACCATTTATTATAATGTTCTTTATTTGTGTAGTTGTAAATATTTTTGTTTTCTTTTTATTGAAGCATAATCTATACTGAAGGCTGTGGTCTTTGATCTTCATTAGTAAGTGCTTCAAATTGTCTTCACTTTTGGCAAACAACGTTGTGTCATCTGCATATTGCTGATTGTTTATTAGTCTTCCTCCAGTCGTGGTGCTGTGTTCTTCATGTAGTCCAGGTTCTCGGATTATTTTCTCAGCATACAGATGGAATAAGTATGGTGAAAGGATACAAACCTGAGGCAAAACTTTTCTTATTTTGAACCATGAATTACTGCCTTGTTCTGTTTGAACAACTGCTTGTTGATCTATGTACAAGTTCTGAATGAGCACATTTAAGTGTTCTGGAATTCCCATTCTTTGTAATGTTATTTACAATTTCCTATGATCCACACAGTTGAATGCCTTCATGTATGGATAAAACACAGTTAAACATCTTTTTGATATTTTCTACTTTCAGCCAAGATCAATCTGACATGATCAATAATAGCCTTCTTCCCAAGTCCTCCTATGAATCTGGCTTGAATTTCTGGAAGTTCCCTGCCAATGTAAGGTTGCAGTTGTTTTTGAATTATCTTCAGTAATATTTTGCTTGCATGTGATATTAAAGATATTGTTCGATAATTTCCACATTCTGATGGATCATCTTTCTTTGGAATCGGCATGAATACAGATCTTTTCCTGTCCAGGTAACTGTCATCCAAATTTCTTGGCATAGATGAGTGAGCACTTCTAGCACTGCGTATGTTTGTTGAAGCATCTAAACTGATTTTACATCAATAGCTGGAGACTTGTTTCTTGCCAATGCCTTCAGTGCAGCTTGGACTTTTTCCTTCAGTACCATCTGTTCTTGGTCATAGGCTACCTCTTGAAACGGTTGAATGTTGACCAATTCTTTCTGGTACAGTGACTCTGTACTCTGTGTATTCCTTCCATTTTTTTTTTTTGATGCTTCACATGTCATTCACTATTTTGCCCATAGAATTTTTTTTGAATATTCCAACTCAAGGCTTGAATTTTTTCTTCAGTTCTTTCAGCTTGAGATATCCCAAGTGTCTTCTTCCCTTTTGCTTTCCTAACTCTGGGTCTTTGCACAATTCATTGTAATAGTTTACCTTGTGCTCTCAAACCAAGCTTTGAAATCTTCCATTCAGCTCTTTTACTTCATCATTTCTGCAATTTACTTCAGCAACTCTGTGCTCAAGAGGAAGTTTTAGAGTCTTTTCTGACATGCACTTTGGGAGTTTCTTTCCTTTCTGCCTTTTTTAAAGAGCTTTTGTTTTTTCATGTATAATGTCCTTGATATTATTCCACACCTCTTTTAGTCTTCGGTTATCAGTGTTCAGTGCATCAAATCGTTTCTTGAAATGGTCTCTGAATTCATGCTTTATGGTGCAACAATTTCACTGTTAGATATATGTCCCTGAGAATCTCTTGCACACGTGCTCCAGGAAACATGTATAAGAACGCTCGTAACAGTAGCTTTCATCCTAGCAAAAAGCTGGAGATAATCCTATAATCCTACTGTTTGATAATCTTGCTAATGTATTTAGTGGCATATTACCCAATAATTAAAATGGATGTATTATAGCTATCCACAATAATAGTTGAATTTCATGGACACAGTATTGAGTCAAGTAAGCAAGTTGCAGGAATATATACAAGTTGCAGGAATATATACATAATATGATTCCATTAACATGAAGTTCGAAAACATCCAGACATACGAATATGTTTTTTTTTCAGAGACACAGGAATATATTCAGAAAACTAAAGAAAAGCTAAGGAATGTCAAGCTTAATATTCAGGGTAGTGATTTCTTCTAATGGGGAAAGACTTGAGGGGGTCAAGTGGGGACCGAATAGCAATCTTCAAAGGCAATATTGTTCTATATATAACTTTTTGTTGTACGTCTTTTTACCTAAAATGTACACTATATATATCAGTGTTTCCTCTAAAACACACATATATTCATGCATAGTTTTATTATATTCAATATTTAACAAACATTGATAAGTATAATTGCTAGTCAATTCAACATAAAAAGTAAGCATTATGAGTTAGGATTCATCAGTTATGTTGAGTCAGAAATGAAGAGTTATGGATTGAATTGTGTCCACATACGAGATATATTAAATCCTAACTCCTGGTACCTGTAAAACTGTCCTTGTTTGGTAATAGGTTTGTTTTAGATGTTATCAGTTAAGTTAACATGAGGTCATACTAGAGAAGTGTGGATCTTAATCCCATCTGAGTGATGCTGTTATAAAAGAAGAGAAGAGACAGAGACGGACAACAGTTATGTGAAGTTACATGTGCCAGACAAAGAATCTCTAGGACTATCAGAAAGTGAGGAAGACAAAAGACACCTTCCCTTAGAGCCTTGGAAGAGAACACGGCCCAGCTAATACCTTGAATTTGGACTACCAACCTCCAGAAATGTGAGACAAAAATTTTCTTGTCTTTAATGTCACCCACTTTGTAGTATTGTTACTGCCACCCTAGAAAACAAATACAAGACATAAGTAAATGTCAGGGCAATGCAATTCAATTTGAGAAATATTGAATATTTACTAAGTGAAACCATGTTGAAGATATTAAGATTAACAATCGGGGCTCATTAACTTCTATAAATTCACTGTTTAAAGAAAACTAAATGCATCCTGATATTAATACAATTAAGTTGATATAGGATTTGGAGGATTAATTTTGATCAGAGTATCTAACAACTTCATGGAAAGAAGAAAATTAAGCTCAGTTTTATAAGAATTTAAAGAATTTCGACAAGCCTTCTGGGTTGCTTGATAAAGACATTGAGGAAGGAAACCTAAGGCAAGTACTTCGTGGTGTAATAATTAGTAATCTGTTTCCAGGAAACAGGTGTGAAAATGTATTAGAAAGAAGCATAAACTGCTAGGCTTTGAATGTGTGTAAGTTGTGGATAAACACTGAAGGCTTACACAAGGTTTTTTCATAATGACATTGTTTTCATGTGTCAAGCATGCTAGGAAAACACTTAAAAATGATGGCATAAAGCAGGAACAGAGGAATAGTAGAGTTCACTCTAGATTGGGATGAATCTCATATATTATACCTCTAGAGACTAATGAAACTTCACAATCAAGATTATGAATTTAAATGATACATTAATCTTAACATCTCATGCATACTTCAGATAAGTGTGCTACGTGTAAGTACCAGTTCAATCAAGAAGTAAGGAGAAAAATAGCCAGAGTCATGACTATCTAGAATCTAAAGTTTGTGTTGTAGTTGTTAGTTGCCAGTGAGTCAATTCTGACTCATGGTGACCCCGTGTGTTACAGAGTAGAACTGCTCTATATAGTTTTCTTGTCTGTAATCTTGACAGAAGCATATTGTCAGGGCTTTTCTTCCACAGTACCTTTGGTTGAGTTCAAACTGTTAGCCTTTAGTAGCCCTCTAGTGTAAACCGTTTGCACCACATAGGAGTCTAAAGGTAGAAAGGCTAAATATGAGGCAATTTAAATGATCTACAAGAGTTAAAGATGTCTTAAAACAAAGCACGTGGGCTCACTTCTTAGTTCTGACTCAGCTTCTTCAGTGAAGGTTCACAAAGGAAGAATATAAAGTAGCAAAGAGCTGCTAAAGAAGTAAATTAAGCTTTTCAACAAATTTATCACTAAATGTTTTCCATGATTATGATGAGACAATGAGATAATTCAACCTTCCACTGAGGCAGAGAGTACAGTTATAATTCTATACCTTGGTTCTGATCAATAGTTTCTTCATTATCAGGTCAGAAATTATATACCTGCATATACTATAATGATAGGAGGCATAAATCTAGTCTGAAAGAAGGAGGATACTAGAGGGCAAGTTTCCTTATTTTCTTGGCTTTCTCAGACCATGGTATATTTAGAAACTGGTTAAATATTAATTATTAAGTAATGCAGGACATCACATTACCACAAAGCTAGAGTTAGTACAAATAACAGACTCTAGATGATTAGGAGAGTGTTATAGATTAAACTGTGTTCCCAAAAAATATGCATTGAAATCTTAACCCCAATAGCTGTTGTCCCCTATAATGCTGATCTTGGGGGAAAGGAAATAAGTAGACAGCTCTAGCTACCTCCAGATTTTCTATTTCACCTCTGAGGTGAGGAAGAAAGACTAAGAAACATTTGTGAAGGTGACAGCCCAGAGGAACAGATTCACTGAAAGCCTGAGACCTAATCATAAGACTATAGAATGCAGCCCTTACCCCTACACCCAACATTTGTCCCTCAGTTTTTCATAATGTGGTGACTTGTAAGTTGCTGTGATTCTGGAAGCTATACCACTGGTATTCCAAATACCATCAGAGTTACCCATACTGAATAGGAGCTTCCAGAGTAAGACAGATTAGGAAAAATGACATGGCAATCTACCTTGAAAATAAATGAGCAATAACAACAATATGATTAGTAGCAGAACATTGTCTAATACAGTGCTGGAAGACAAGTCCCTCAGGTTGGAAGGCACTCAAAATACAACTGTGAAAGAGCTGCCTACTCAAAGTAGAGGTGACCATAATAGTATGGATATAGTAAAACTTTCAGGAGCTTCATTTGCTGATGTGGCATGACTCAAAATGAGAAGAAACAGCTGCAAACATCCAGTAATAATTGGAACATGGACGTATGGAATATGACTCAAGGAAAATCAAAAGTTGTAAAAATGAAATGGAACACTTTAAGATCAATATCCTAGGCATTAGTGAGCTGAAATGGACTGGTATTGGCCATTGTGAATCAGACAATCATATAGGCAACTATGCCTGGAATGACAAATTGAAGAGGAATGGTGTCATATTCATTTCATTCATTTCAAGATCTATCCTGAATTACAATGCTCTCAGTGATAGGGTAATATCTATAAGATTACAAGAAAGATGAGTTAATATGATTATTATCCAAATTTATGCACAAATTACTAACGGAAAATTGAAGAAACTGAATATTTTTACCAACTTATGCAGTCTGATATTGATCAAACACGCAATCAAGATGCATTGATAATTACTGGTGATTGGAATGTGAAAGTCAGAAACAAAGAAGAATGGCTAGTTGAAAAATATGGCTTTGGAGATAGGAATGATGTCAGAGAATGCATGATAGAATTTTGCAAAACCAACAACTTAATCATTGGAAATACCTTTTCCAACAACATAAACAGGGACTATACACATGGACCTTGCTGGATTGAATACACAGGAATCAATCAACTACATTGGTAGAAAGAGATGAAGCTCTCTATCAATATCATCAGTCGGAACAAGGCCAGTGGGTAACTACAGAACAGACCATCATTTCTTCATATGCAAGTTTAAGTGAAAGTTGAAGAAAAGAAAACAAAGTACAACCTTGAGTATATCCCAAATGAATTTAGAGACCATCTTAAGAATAGATATGATGCCATAAATATTGACAGAAGACCAGATAAGTTGTGAGATGACATTAAGGATATCATACATGAAGAAAGCAAAAGGTCATTAAAAAGATAGGAAAGAAAAAAAGACCAAAAGTGATGTCACAAGAGACTCTGAATCTTGCTATTGAATGCAGACTAGCTAAAGGAAGAAATGATGACATAAAGGAGTTGAACAGAAGATTTCAAAGGGTCACCTGAGATGACAAAGTATTATGAAATGTGCAAAGACCTGGAGTTAGAAAACCATAAGGGAAGAACATGATCCACATTTCTCAAGTAGAGAGAACTGAAGAAAAAATTTAAGCTTTGATTTGCAATATTGAAGGATTCTATGGGCAAATCATTGAACGACACAGGAATCATCAAAAGAAGATGGAAGGAACACCCAGTCACTGTATCAGAAAGAATTGTTCGACGTTCAACCACTTCAGAAAGTAGAGTATAATAAAGAAATGATGGTACTGAAGTAAGAAGTCCAAGCTGCACTAAAGGCATTGGCAAAAAACAAGGCTCCAGAAATTGACTGAATATGAAGGGAGATGTTTGAACAAATAGATGCAATGTTGGAGCACTCAATTGTGCCAAGATATTTAGAAGACAGCTACCTGGCCAACTGACTAGAAGAATTCCATATTTGTGCCCATTTCAAAAGAAGGTGGTACAACAAAATTTATAAAGTATGGAACAATATTATTAATATCCCTCCCAAGTAAAATTTTCCTAAAGATCATTCATAAACGGTTACAGCAGTATATCTACAAGGAACTGCCAGAAATTCAAGCCTGATTCAGAAGAAGAGGTGGAACATAGGATAACATTGCTGATGTCAGGTGGATCTTGACTGAAAACAGAGATACCAGAAAAATGTTTACTTGTGTTTTCTTGACTAGGCAAATGTATTCATAACAGATTATGAATAACATTGCCAAGAATAGGAATTCTAGAACAATTAATTGTACTCATGCTGAAACTATACATAGACCAAGAGGCAGTCATTAGTGCAGAACAAGGTGGTACTGTGGCATTTAAAATCAGAAAACCTGTGCATCAGGGTTGTATCCTTTCACCTTACTTGTTCAATCTGTATGCTGAGCAAATAATCTGAGGAGCTGGACTATATGAAGAAGAACACAGAATCAGAACTGGAGAAGACTAATAACCATGATGACACAACCATGCTTGGTGAAAGTGAAGAGGACTTGAATCACTTAGTTCAGTGATGAAGATCAAAGACTACAGCCTTCAGTATGGATTAAACCTCAACTTGAAGAAAACAAAAATCCTTACAGCTGGATCATAAGCAACATCATGATAAACAGAGAAAATATTGAAGTTGTAGAGGATTTCATTTTACTTGGATCCACAATCAACGCCCATGGAAGTAGCAGTCAATAAATCAAATTACACATTGCACTGGGCAAATCTGCCACAATAAACCTCTTTAAAGTGCTGAAAAGCAAAGATGTCATTCTGTAGACTAAGGTGTGCCTGACCCAAGCCATGGTAGTTTCAATCACCTCACATGTTTGTGAAAACTGGACAATGAATAAAGATCGAAGAAGCATTGATGCCTTTGAATTATGGTGTTGGTGAAGAACGTTGAATACAGCATGGACTGCCAAAAAAATGAACAAATCTGTCTTGGAAGAAGTACATCCAGAGTGCTCCTTAGAAGGAAGGATTGGGTGAGTTCGCCTCACTTATTTGAACATGTTATCAGGAGGTACCAGTCCTAAAGAAAGACATTATGCTTGGTAAAGTGAGGATCAGTGAAAAAGAAGACTCTTAACGAGATGGATTAACACAGTGGTTGCAACCGTGAATTCAAACATAGCAACATTTGTGAGGATGGCACAGGACCCGGCAGTGTTTCGTTCTGTTGTACATAGTGTGGCTATGAGTCAGAGCCTTCTGGATGGATGCTGGCAACAATATACCTATGAATGTAATCCCATTTGTAAGAGTGATTTCTTTGCTATGTGAAAGAAGCCGTATTAATACAGGGTGTGTCTTAAACCTAACAATTTTTAAGATACAGAAAGGGCAAATTAGAAACAGAAGCAAGTAAGTACAGTTGGAGAAAAGTAGATGCCATGTGGAGATCACCATGGAACAGAAGAATGCTAGGCTAGAGAAGCTGAAATAAGAATTTTTCCCCAGAGCAGATATAGACACAGTTTTCTTCTAGAGTCTTCCGATCTCTGAAAAAATGAATTTCTGTTCATTAAAGCCACTCATTTGTAGTATTTCTGTACAGTAGCACTAGTTAACTAAGGCAGAGAGTATTGAGGTTTAGGCTTTCTAATTAGTATAATGATGACTTTGAAAAGAGAATGTTTAAGGTCTTTAAACATCTATGTGCAACACTTGGAAGTCTCTCCTCCCACGTATATTCGGCTCACAAGTTAACTCTATATGCGTAGTCAATTTGCTCATCTACTCTGTCGTGATAATGATAACAAAATTTTAATTTTATAATCCTTAGGTACTTACTAAATGCTGCTTTATACATCTATCACACAGCAGACTCAGACTAAAGCCAAGGCCCAAATGATATATTTCTGTTTTACAATCTGAGGTACATGACTGGAGACTCAGAAAAAAGCTTTAGAATATCAACAAGAATTTGAACTCATGAATAGAAAATTTGCTTAGCATATATTCCAATGTCAGATCTCTGCACACTTCTTGATTCACTTTAGACCCTGTCCCTGGAGCCATGTATTTAATATCATGACTCTTCCTACTCTCTGTACTCTTGACTCATGACACAAAATCACAACATTTTCACATCAAAACATCATCTACATAGTCTCACAGGCTTCTCAAAACCACCTTCAGTTTTTGGTCCCCATTTTTGCTTTTACCTTCAAACCTTACCTTCTTAAATTAAATCACAAAGTACATTGTTTCTTCAAGTAAGAAATCCAGTAATTGTTACAGATCTCTTCCAAGTCTTGTCACTCACACAGCATACCAATTCTCCCCACGGCACGACTAGCCTTTCATTTCATGGACTACTCACCTTGCTATTGTCTTTGTTTCGTTAAAATTCACTCTCCCTGCTATATATGCATGTTCTTTCTAAAGTAAGAATCAGAAGAGAATTTCTCTTCTGGAAACTTTCTCACTTCTCCAAAATCACAAGGGCAAAATTTTAAACTGATTAACATAGCATTCAAGCTTTTGGGAGGATTTATACCTCATTTACAGATATACTGCCCATTTGCACTCTAACCAAAAAAAAAAAAAAATTCATTGCTGTCCAGTCGATTCCAACTCATAGCCACACTACAGGACAGAGTAGAACTTCCCTGTATGGTTTCCAAGGAGCAGCTGGTGGATTATAAACTGTCAACCTTTTGGTTAGCAGCCGTAACTCTTAACCACTGTGCCAGGAAGGCTCCCTTTGCATTCTGAAAACCAGAAACCAAACCCTTTGCCTTCGAGTCAACTCCTACTCATAGCAACCCTATAGGATAGAGTAGAACTGCCCATAGTGTTTCCAAGGAATAGCTGGTGGATGCAAACTGCTGACCTTTAGGTTAGCAGCCAGCCTTTAACCACTGCGCCAGCAGGGCTCCATTTTCACTCTAAAGGTCAAAACAGTGCTTGAATATGTTGGATGTTTCTGTGCCTTTTTACATCTTATTCTCTCTGACTCAAATGGGCCTTCTTAATTGCTGTGTTCACTGGTCCTTCCAGTGAAGAATAAGAATTGCTTCGTCTGTGAATGCTTCTTGTCCTTCTCCAGGCAGAATTATGCTCTCATTTCCTCCTGTAATCAATGCAAATTAAAAACAGTTCTATTGTAACAACTACACAATTTTGAATTACTTAGTTGTATGCATTAATTCTCACTGTACATTAACTTCTTTAAGATTGTGGATCACACCTTTTCATCTTTGTGTCAAGGCCCATAGAATATGACTAGATTATAGTGAGTACAGGTAGTCCTCAATTTACAACGTGTTTGAGTTATGACAAACTGCACTTATGACTGTCTTTTTTTGGGGGGGGACAGCTTATTGTTTGTAATATGTACTACATGTAATGTTACAGGATCATACTGACAACGCTCACGAATTTTCTGACTAGAAACCCCATTCCTATTTCCAAGGATAATCCAGATGATCCAGAACCTTCCTCAAAAGGAGTTATTACAGCAACTGACAAAATGCCGACATCGTTTTTTTAATAGATGTGTGTATTTTTCATATATGTACGTATTAATATAGATCTGTAAGTTTATATGTAGTTTCCAACCCCCAAAAACAAATAAAGATCAGAGTTATAAAGATACATATAGTAAAAAGTGCAAGTAATAAAACTAAAAAAAATGAGGTTTTGGCTTACGTCCAATGCTACTTATGAAGGAGTCATCAGAATGGAACCCTGTCATAAGTCGAGGACTACCTGTAATCAATAATAATATGTAAAAAATAAACTCATAAAATATGCTTTAACACAATAAGGGCAGATTTACACAATTAAAGAAAAAAACCTTGAAGTTATTCTTCCGCTAAAGAGATTTGCTACTCTTATCAAATTTTGTTCTCCTTCGCCATTATTTAAGAAGTAAGTGTCCATTTTCTTATTCCTGAAATGAAAACACGTAAAATACAGTGTTATCATATATGTAACTGAATGATTCAATTTTAAGGTTAACAGCTTCCTATACATCATTACTTGGATATAAATTATTAGCTGTTTAAGCATCAAAGACTGATCTTTCATCATCATTTCATACTTTACTGACAGAGGATAATTATAAACATTATACTTCTATTTTTCCCTAGATTCCTTAATTCTAACTTTAATAAATCAACTAAGTATCAACTAATATACTGCTTAGCATAACTGATGGGCAGCTCAAATAGAACCGTATAAAATAAATACTCTTCAGTCTTAGGTAGTCTTTAGAATATAAATAGACTTGGTATTTAGTTAAAGCACTACAATAAAACAGGTGAAAAGAAGGAAACACCATCATTTATTTTAAATACTTATTAAAAGTACTTTCTAAAGGTCATATCAGTGGGGAATTCTACATTAATTATAATATTTTTCTGATACGGCATTTATGCTCTAAACACTGACCCAACCCTTGTATAATTGCCTACGAAAAATCTTTCAGTTTTTTCTAGCCCTGCAGTAAATTGTTAAAATGGATCTTTAAAAACTCAACTGTGATCAGATACACATAGCTCGAAAATATAGATCAGAAGTACAAATTAGAATAGGCTTAAACAGCCTCTAGCATAAAAGAAATCAAATTATAAACCAGTCAAATTTAAATGTAGTAAAAGCATGTTCACATATTATAAGAGTAACTCAGTTTTAGTATACAGAACACAATTCAAGAAGCATGCATTTTTTTTCATTAAGTTTTTGGGATTTTTTGCTGCAAATTTAGCAATCTAATTTTCTTTCCTCTAAAACTGTATAAAAATCAGGGGCAATTTCTTATTACACAAGTTGCATCAGAGAAAAAACAGAAAGAAAATCAGGATAAAAGAGACTTTTTCTCTTATTAAAGTTCTAATGTGAAATTCTTTAAGGTCAAAATTTATTCTTATTTAGTTGATTATATAAGTGTTAATTGTTGAAAAATGATTCAAGCCAGTACTCTGTCATAATAATTGAGGTGTATTCATCTCTTCATAATCCATTTACTTTTTAAGGCTATTTATGTGAGGTAAAAGCTTAGAATAACTTATAGTTAGTTACAGATTTAATAACTTACAGGTAGTTATAAATTTAATTCCAAAACGCATACATCTGTGTTAGTTAGACAGAAAGGAGTTCACTTACGATGTTTTGCGACATTTTTCTCATTTGGTTTATCATTAATGCACCACAAAAGCGTTATGGAAAATCAGAACACGTTTCAGAGGGGGTTATTCTGAGCTGGAGAATTTAATTTTGCAGCATTTTGTAAAGCACTGCTAAATTAACTGCTTATCTGTATGCATGGGGCTAAATGGAATCCAGTCTAGGTATCCTAGTCTGTAAGCTTAACACAACTATGAATTTCTGGTGAACCTGGATATCATATCACCCTCCCCCCACCAAATGATATAACTATTGCTTTTACTGCCAGTTGTATCTGTTTATTTTCCCTCTTGAACTTCTATAATAGTGTTGACTCCTGCTTTATATTCTTACCTTATTAATGGCAACATACTGTGCTGGACAGAAAGCAAAACTTCTGCAGTAATTACTAGTTATATTAGGTATGGGGAGAGTCATAATGGCTAGAATTTTTTCTAGGGAGTAAATAATAATAATAACACACACGTAAAAAGGGAGACAGATAGGTAAACAGAGGGAGAGAGAGAGATAAAGAGAGAAATAGTATAAAACTTCTCAGAGGACAAGGGATATTGGTCAGATAGAAAATTTATTCATCACATCCTATAAATTCTTTCAAGTTTGTACCATTAATTTCCTCCTCAGAGTATAGACAGTGACATTACATTACATTTTAACTATTTGTTAAATACCTGAATTTTCTTTTTTATATCCTCAGCACCTCAGTACATAATAAAGTATTATGCATCTAATGTTTGAATATGTGACATGAGTTCAAGGGAAACAGCAAAGAACTTTCATTCTAAAGAAAAAAATGAGTATTTGATCATAAAGTTCTCCTATTATGAGTTCTTCTATTATGTATAATATTAAACATATTTAGTATAATAAGATTTTTTTTTCCATTTACACGTTTTCTCTCTAAGATTAATTTTAACTCATCTCAGCTAAATATTTATGTCTACTGTTTACATTAGAGTGTTTTTCATCCAAAAGAAAAACATGAAATATGTTCTTCAAAATTCATTGTAACCAGATACCTTTACAATAGTCATATCCAAGAATAGCTAGTTTTAGAGTGAGATTAAGACAGTTACCCTGTAATACAAACTCTTGGAAATGCTTCCAGATCAAAATACCAAGATTTCATTAAATGAAGCACATCCTTCTTTTATTCAGTTTGATCCTGTGCTTCCAAATTCCACATGTTTACTATGTAGAAATATGGTTTAATATATTATATGAGTTACATAAATTTCAAAACAATAACATGCATTTTGAGACAATATGGGAAAGGGAATCCTGCAACCTAGAGTTACTTAAAGTCTTTAGAGCTTAGGAAATTCAAATAGTCCGAAGAAAAGAAATAAGACTGTGGCTAATTTTAGATGGCTTCTTTAAAATTTGAGATAAAAATATGCCTTTGCAATCAGCTAAGAATATCAGATTAAGAAAAACCAAAAACTTGTTGGTCAGATTTGTCAAGTTCACCCCCAACCCTTCAATGTGTGTTATGTGCATAGTTATCTGTGCATGTAGTTTTGACATGGATGACTGGAAAAGACAAAATAATTATATTTGCTAATTCATTTTACAGATCTAATTTTTAAGTATGACTAATTTTAGGAATGTCTTGAGGAACTCAAGTAAAGTAACTCGGTTAAGTAACTTAGTAAAGTAGATTGAGAAATTTAACACATGTTCAAATTATGTTTTAGAAGCAGAATATAGTTTAAATATCGACAATTACTTCAGCCAAAGTTGTGTTTGAAGATGCTAGGTTTATTGAATCTAATATTTATTAAAAATATATGCAACAGCAATTTGTGTAAACATGATTATAACAGTGCGCTGGTTATTTGTCAATAGCTATTTCAGTGGGACAATGAAAGAGTAATTTTTTTGACACCTTCCTTGCCTGAATTAAATCTGCATACCTAAACAACCCATCTTGAATATTTACCTTTATTATGGAAAGAATTGAATTTGGAAGCAGGTTCCTAAATTCATATTTATTTAAATATAAAATTAAATATAAAGACACTTTTTTCTCATCAATATTTTTGGCATATTTGGACTAGACTCAGACCTACAAGATTTTTTGCACATGTAAGGTTTCCAAAGCTATTGGTTTAGTGATTTTTTTTTCCACAGTGTATTACAAATTGTTTTCTTTCTGCTAACATCTCTTCAGTTCACTCTATCTGAAGACATTCTTTGCAGATTAATGTATTTCTTCTGAGTTCAGCTGTTGTCAGTTCAATCCTTCATGTACTTGTTTTTGTCATGATCAAAGACTATGACTTTGAGTGTTCTGTGCTAAGAGTTAAAAGATATATAATATGTGCAGGTTTTATTCAATTCTATATTTAATATCTAGTCAAAATAGACTTCTAATTTATTATTTACAGTCCCTGTAATTCAACTGTGTTGAATTTTGATGACCAGATAGAGCAAGAGGTGTTATGAACACTATAATTTAAATTATTCTCCATAAAATTATTTATCTGTAATTTTCTGGGAAAATATGAATATACCATCACTGTGAACACAATAATACATATTTTAACTTAAGTTCACCTCTCTGAGAATAAGGTTAAAGAAATTAGCAAATTGTAGCTACCCATTAAGTATCATAAGATGGAAATATACAGCTAATATAAGCTGTGTTCAAATACATAGACCATGAAATTTAATAAAGATGAGTTTAAATATCTGCATTGCCAATAACTATTTTTATAACTTCTGGATAATTATGAAATTATTTAAATTTCACCTTCTCTAGATTTATATTATGATAGTAACTACATATACTATTGTTCTGAGGATTAAACTTAAAAACTATTCAAAGTCCTTGGAACTCAATACAATTTTATTAGTTAAATGTAAGATTATCACTGAAATTAGTCCAAATAAAATGTGAAGAAAAGTTTAAGGTATTTAAATATAGGGTAATATATATTTTTTTTTTAATGCGTTTTTCAATTCTCATACTGTGGTGGCTTGCATGTTGCTGTGATACTGGAAGCTATGCCACTGGTATGTCAAATACCAGCAAGGCCACCCACGGTAGGCAGGTTCAAATGAAGCTTCCAGACTAAGACTAAGAAGGAGGAACTGGCCGCCTAACTCTGAAAAATTGGCCAGTGAAAACTGTGAGAACAGTTACAGCAGTGGAACATTGTCTGATATAGTGCCACCAGATGAGCTCCTCAGGTTGGAAGGCACTCAAAATATGACTGGCAAAGAGATGCCTCCTCAAAGTAGAGTTCACTTTAATGATGTGTATGGAGTAAAGCTTTCAGAATCTTCATTTGCTGATATGGCACAACTCAAAATGAGAAGAATCAGCTACAAACATCCATGAATAATCAGAATGTGTAATGTATGAAATATGAAACTAGGAAAATTAGAAGTCATCAAAAATGAAATGGAATGCATAAAGATCAATACCCTAGGCATTACTGAGCTGAAAGGGACTGGTATAGGCCATACTGAATCAGACTATCATATGGTCTACTGTGTCTGAAATGACAAATTAAAGAGGAACGGTGTCTCATTCATTGTTAAAAAGAATATTTCAAGACCTATCCTGAAGTACAAAGCTGTCCATGATAGGATAATATCCATATGCCTACAATGAAACGAGTTAATACTACTATTATTCAAATTTACTCACTAATGCCAAAGATGAGGAAACTGAAAATTTTTACTAACTTCTGCAGTTTGAAATGGAGCAAACATGCAATCAAGATGCATTGATAATTACTGGTGACTGAAATGCAGAAGTTGGAAATAAAGAAGGGCCAGTAGTTGAAAAATATAACCTTGATAACAGAAATATGTCTAAGATTGTGTGATAGAATTTTGCAAGACCAAGGACTTCTTCATTGCAAAAGTGATAACTATATACTTGGACTTCACCAAATGTAGAACAGAATCAAATTGACTACATCTGTGGAAAGAGATGGTGGAAAAGCTCAGTATCACCAGTCAGAACAAGGCCAAGGGCTGCCTGTGGAACAGACCATCACTTGCTCATATGCAAGTTCAAGTTGAAGATGAATAAAATTAGAGCAAGTCCATGAGAGCTAAAATATGACCTTGAGTATATTCCACCTGAATTTGGAGACCATCTCAAGAATAGATTTGATACTTTGAACACTAAAGACTCAAGACCAGAAGAGTTGTGGGATGACATCAAAGACATCGTAAATGAAGAAAGCAAAAGGTGATTAAAAAGACAGGAAAGAAAGAAAAGACCAAAATGGATGTCAGAAGAGACTCTGAAACTTACAGTAGCTAAAGCAAATGGAAGAAACAATGAAGTAAAAGACCTGAACAGAAGATTTCAAAGGGCCGCTTGAGAACACAAAGTAAAGTATTATAATGAAATGTGCAGAGACCTGGAGACAGAAAACCAAAAGGGAAGAACATGCTTGGCATTTCTCAAGCTGAAAGAACTGAAGAAAAATTTAGAGTTTCAATTTTGAAGGATTCTATGGGCAAAATATTGAATGAAGCAGGAATCATCAAATGAAGATGGAAGGAATACACAGAGTCACTGCATCAAAAAGAATTAGTCAACGTTCAGCATATGATCCAGGACTAATGGTCTTGAAGAAAGAAGTCCAAGCTGCACTGAAAGCATAACTGAAAAACAAGCCTCCAGGAACTGATGGAATACCGATTGAGATGTTTCAACAAAATGCATGCAGAACTGGAGGTGCTCACTTGCCTAAGCCAAGAAATTTGGAGGACAGTTACGTGGCTAACCAAATGGAAGAGATCCATATTTGTGTCCATTACAAAGAAAGGCGATCCAACAGAATGCAGAAATTATCTAACAATATCGTTAATATCACAAGCAAGTAAAATTTGGCTGAAGATAATTCAAAAAAGATTATTGCAATACATCCACAGGAAACTGCCAGAAATTCAAGTTGAATTCAGAACAGGACATGCAACAAAGGATATCACTGATGATATCAGATGGATCTTGTCTGAAAGCAGAGAATACCTGAAAGATGTTTACGTATGTTTTATTGACTGCATGAACTCATTCAACTGTGTGGATCATAACAAATTATGGAAATAATTGTGAAGAATAGGAATTCCAGGACACTTAATTGTGCTTATGCATAACCTGTATATAGACCAAGAGGCAGTGATTCGAACAGAACAAGGGGATAGTGCTTGGTTTAAAATCAGAAAAGGTGTGCATCATGGATGTATCTGTTCACCATACTTATTCAATCTGTATGCTGAGCAAAGAATATGAGAAGCTAGAATATAAGAAGAAAAATGTGGCATCAAAATTTGTAAAAGAATCATTAGCAACCTGCAATATGCAGATGACACAACCTTACTTGCTCATATACATGAGAAATCTGGACAATTAATAAGGAAGACCAAAGAAGAATTGATGCCTTTGAATTATGGTTTTGACAAAGAACATTGAATACACCCTGGACTTTCAAAAAAACAAACATTTTGGTCTTGGAAGAAATACAGCAAGAACCCGCCTTGGAAATGAGGTTGGTGAGACTTCCTCTCACTTACTTTGGACAAGTTATCAAGAGGTTCCATTCCCTGGAGAAGGACATCATGGTTGGTAAGGTTGAAGGTCAGTGAAAAATAAGACCCTCAACACAATGAATTGACAAAGTGGGTACAACAATGGGCTTGAACATAGCAATGATTGTGAGGATGGCACAGGACCTGGCAGTGTTTTGTTCTGTTGTACACAGGTTCACTATGAGTGGGGACTGATTCTATGGCACCTAACAAAAACAACATTTATTTTTGCAATATCAGCAAATAATATTGTATTTACCACAGATAATATGTATAGCATAATCATATATTACTGATCTAATATGTGTGGACACCTTGGATCAAACCAAATAATAAATCAAAATTTGGCCATGTAGGTAAAACAATTCGGTAAATGTCCCTGGAAGACATACAAACCATAAACAAAAAAACAACAAATAAAAAAACAAAAAGCCTGGAAGTCAACCAAATGCTGTGACTCTCAACAAAACTGATAAAATATCTTCAATAATCCTCATATGATTTTGGAAAATATTTAATGGGATAATTTCCAAATGTATTTTATTTTATATAAAGTAAAATATTTTTGAATAACTAAAAGATCATTATTATTTTTATTTTATTAGAAATTTTATTAAAACTACCAAAATTTAGTGTAAATTAAAACTTTCCTAGTTTGTGTTTTAAATAAGCAAGTAGATACACTGTAATATTTTCACATTTAGAAACACAAAATATTTCTCCAAATTTAGCACAATTTTCAATTTGATTTATACTTATTTTATTTAAGTTCATGAAGAAAATTATATAAATGGTAAAGAAATAGCTGGAGATGAAAAAAACAATTTTTGCTGCATTTAGAAGAAGAATACACGTGATAGTTTCTTCATTCTTTCAATAAATGATTAATTAGCTCTTAATAATTTTTGACAATAAAATAGCGAGTCAAATAATCATTTGGGCCTCGTCTTCAATGAGTTTTAATCTAGTGATAAAGGCATACAATAATAAAAATATTCCAATTATATATAAAATAACTTTTGTCACATTTTAAACAAAGGAGTGGGATCTACATTTTTTCTTAATAGTATGATCTACATTTTTGCTTACATGAATGATCATTCCAGCTGAGGAGAAGATGTATTTGAATTGAACAATGTTCAATGGGAGTTGACCAACAATTAAACTACTGTAGGAGATAAGAAAGAGTCAAAAACAGCAGGACTAAACTGTGGGCTAGATACACATGTGTAGGTAAGAGACGTGTCAAAGATGACTTCTGTGGTGCTACTTTATTTTACTGGATGATTGATGCTAGTCCTTATCAAATCAGAAAGTTTGAATTCTTTGTATTTTAGGATTTTTTGAAACATGTTCTTAAGTAATTGGATCTACAAGTCATAGAGACAGCTGAGTTGCAAATATAAATTGTTTGTTTTGTGAACAATTGAATCTATGAGCGCAAGTGAAATAACCTAAGGAGATAATGTAGCAAGAGAAAGGAGCTCATGACCAAACACTTCATCACAGCAACTACTAAAGGCCAACAGATGAAAACGTGTCCACGAAAACACTACAAACATGTAAGTAGCAGAAATATAGGAGAAAACCAGGAAAATGTTGTGTTCAGAAATCAAAGGAGGAAAGTATTACAGAAGAAGGGAAATATTTCAAAATGGCTAAGTCAAATAAGATGGACTAAAAAAAATATGTTGATTTTGGTCTTGGCTATCTAGAGCTGCTATAACAGAATTACTACAAATAGGTGGCTTTAATGAACAGAAATTTATTTTCTCACAGTTTAGGAGGCTCGAAGTCCAAATTCAGGATTTCAGTTCTAGGGGAAAGCTCTCTTCTGTAAGCTCTGGTGGACGGTCTTTGTCTCTTTAAAGTTTCTATTCCTAAATTCCTTGGTCATCATGTGGCCTTTGTCTTCCGCTCCCTTTGTGTTTGCTTGCTCACTTGCATAATCTGATTTTTTATATCTCAAAAGAGATTGACTTAAGACACATCCTACACTAATAGTTCCTCATTAACTTAACAGAGAAAACCTGTTCTCAAATGGGATTATAACCACCGGTATAGAGGTTAAGATTTACAACACATATTTTGGGGGGACACAATTCAATCCATAATAGATATGTTGGAGGCTGTTGTGATCACAGTGAGAATTAGCTTAATAAAATCATCAGGGTGACAACTAGATCTAAATGATATGGAGAAAGATAGGAATTAAGAAAATTAAATCTTTGTCTTCCAAAATTTTCTCTAGCAAGGGAGAGAGAGAAATCAGTGAGTAACTGAAGACCCTGTGGGGGCAGTTCTACTCTATACTATAGTGTCTCTGTGTGTCAGAATAGACCTGATGGCAGTGGGTTTGGTTTTTTTGATAACTGAAGCAGCAGGGTTGAGTTTTATTTTTAAAGTTGTTGGATAAAGTTTGAATGCATAAATATAACTGATGGAATGGATCCAGGTTGTAAGGAGAAAATGAATATAAGTGTAAGAGAGAGGAAGAGAGTGGGAAGGATGGAGACTGAGAGAGAGAGAATGGGAGAGAAGGAAGGTGAGGGGGGAGGGGTAGACAGTATGAGAGAGAGAGAGATGGTGAGAAAGAGAGAAAGGGAGAGAATAGCTTAAGTTTCCTAAGAAGTCAGAAAGTTTTGGAATTCAATGGGTAGATAGAAAGTCTATAATACCTGTTGGAGCCTAGATATTACACTAGTTGAAACATTACAAATATTTAAAAATATTTTTTCTCAAATTATTAAATGGAAGTAAAATTAATAGAATTTCATTAGGAATATTGGATAATTTATCTTTGAACTGACATAAATGTTACACCTTCAATGCATCATCAATGCTTGTGAAATATCATACCAGGTTTTACCAATGAATATAATTCTTCTTTAAAGTAGCTTCATGTTTGGTTTTCAGAGTCATCTTAATATCATAATCTGCAAGGTTATAAATATGGGTGTACATGATAACAGGTGATAAATGTGCAGAAACTGCAATGGATCACAGACTGACATTCAGGGAGATACAAAGCATAAAATAAAATGTACCCATGACCATGAATTAGGTATGAAATTTAGCTGAATTAAACTCTATTAAAGGATTTTCAAATTTGAAAAGGCATATAGCAGAGTTGTATTATTTCATCTTAGTTTTTCAATCTGTATGCTGAACAAAGAGTCTGACAGCTGTACTAGATAAAGAACAGCATTAGGATTGGAGGAAGACTCATTTACAAACTGTGCTATGCAGATGACACAACCTTCCCTGCCAAAAATGAAGATGACTTGAAGGTCTTCTTGATTAGGATCAAAGACTACAGCTTGCAATATAGTTTATGCCTGAACATGAAGAAAATGAAAATCTTCACAACTGGACCAATAAACAGCATCATGATAAATACAGAAAAAAAAATTAAAGTTGTTAATGATTTTATTCGCTTGGATCTACAATCTTGGTCCATGGAAGCAGAAGTAAAGGAATCAAATGAGGTATTGCATTCAGCAAATCTGCTGCACGATACTTCTTCAAAGTTTTAAAATGCAAAGGCATCATTTTGATGACTAAAGTGCTCCTGACCCAAGGTACTGTCTTTTCAATTGCCTCATATGCATGTAAAAACTGGACAATGAAAGAGAAAGACAAGAATTGATGCATTCAAATTGTATTGGTGAAGAATAGTGAATGTACAGTGGACTGCCAAAAGAAGGAACAAATCAGTCTTTGAAAAAAACATCCAGAATGCTTCTTACAAGCAAAGATGGAGAGAGTTTGACTCACTTATTTTGGACACCATCAAGAAAAAACAATTGTTAGAACAGAACATTGTGTTTAGCAAAATAGAGGATAAGCAAAAATGAGGGAAATGCTGAATGAGATAGATTGTCACAATAGCCTCAATGGCCTCAAACATACCAATGATCATGAGATGACACAGAACTGAGCAACATTTCGTTTTGTTATACATAAGGCTGCCGTTAGTTGGAGCTAACTCAAACGTTACAATAACACACTGTGAATTAAGTTGCTATCAAGTCAATTTGGACTCGTTGCAACACCGTTTGTGTCAGGCATGTGCTCCATAAGGTTTTCAATGACCCATTTTTCAGAAGTAGTTTATGAGGCCTGTCTTAGTTATCTAGCACTGCTACAATGGAAGTACCACAAGTGGATGGGTTTAACAAAGAGAAATTTATTCTCGCACAGTTCAGGAGGCTAGAAGTCCAAATTCTTGGGGCCAGCTCCAGGGTAAGGCTTTCTCTCTCTGTTGGCTCTGGGGAAAGGTCCTTGTCATCAATCTTCTCAGCTCAAGGAGCTTCTCAGCACAGGGACCCCCTCAGCACAAGGACCCCGGGTTCAAAGAACGTGCTATTCTCCTGGCTCTTGTTTCTTGGTGGTGTGAGGTCCTCTTGTCTCTCTGTCTGGTTCTCTCTTTTATATCTCAAAAATTATTGGCTTAAATTGTAGATTAATCTTGTGGATTGAGTCTACATAACTGCCTCTAATCCTATTTCATTAATATCATAAAGATAGAATTTACAACAAATAGTTAAATCCCAACAGATGACAAAATGGTGAACAATCACACAATACTGGGAATCATGACCTAGCCAAGTTGACATTTTGAGGGTGCACAATTCAATCCATGACACGGCCTTTCTTCTGAGGCACCTCTGGGTGGACTCAAACCTCCAACCTTTTCATTAGTAGCAGAGCATGTTAATAATATGCACCACTCAGGGACTCCAGAATAACAACATAGGGTTTTCACTCTAAACTTGAAAATTTTACTTGATCATTTAATGTTTAGTGTGAGTCAAATTTATAAGAAAACTAACAGATTTAATACGTTTAGTATTATTATTTCAGATAGTGTGTGTGTCTATTTTTTCCCTTAAAATTTTAAATGAGGTGGTTCATGTACAGGACTTTAGAAGGAAAAAAATAGTTTACTTACAATTACATTGTTGAAAAGTAAGTAAGCAAGTAAATAAATAAAATAAAATCTAGCTGCCAATGAAAAATTTCATTGTGTGTTGGATCCCGTTTATATTTCAGATATTTAGCTAGTAGGTTATAACAACCCTTCATTAAACTTTAATCATGTCAAGTTAATATCTCACTTCACTGCACACTTATTACCTTTCCATTATGCACTTCGCAATATACTTGCAGAATATTTGAACCTGTGTCGTTTTATAAGGAAGATTCATGATGCACTATATCTAAGGAAAGTAATAGAAATTAATAAGTTAATTTTGGTCAATATCTTTCAAATGATAGCATTATTTATTTAAGCAGTGTTTTAGGAAGGAACAAACTTATTAACAAAATCTATTAATGTTGTAGATGATTATTCTTAAGAAAATATATGGAGATTTATGAAAGAAATACAGTCATTGGGCAAATGGATTTTAATTTTTTCGTATATAGAATTTCCTATTTTGTTAACCCATAGAATCATCCTGAGATAAATGCTGACATGTTATCTTCCCTTGCTTTAGGCTAAAATATAAAACAGAGCATTTAATCTTAAGACATCTCTCATTTATTGTTGGTGATGTTGCTTGAAAAAAAAATTTTTTTTAAACTGTTATAACAGCATGATTTTCCTAGGGGTTGGAGAATATATGGAAACAGCAAAACTTTAGCCCACAACACTCTTCCAGTTTCTCTCAGAAAGTAGAAAGTAACACTTTTCAGTCAAAAGTTTTCATGCATGTAGAATTTTCTGATTTATATCTCAAATTCAACATCATAAAAGATTACTCTTCTTGAAAACTTATCAACATAATTTTTATACTCTGTATCTTATGAAATATTTGAAATATGCATCTTTATATAGTAGTATCATAATTCATTTCTCTTTAGTTTTTGCTAGAGTTTTAAATTCCTCTTACTGCTTTTAACACTGTATTCTGTCTGCGACAATTTAGGGCCCTGTATCCTTTAGCCTACTAGTCTGAAAATATTTCTAATTGCTATAATAGAAAGCAAGATTCTGCCAATCTGAATGGTCTGTAGCAAACTCATTAAAATCATCCAAAACTTGCAAAGAGACCTTAGGTATGAATCCAACATTATGATACCTAAACCAGTTGCTGTTGATTCAATTCTGACTCATGACAACCCCATGTGTGTTAAAGTAGAACTCTGCTCAACTGGATGTTCAGTGGCTGATTTTTCAGAAGGAGATCACCAGGTCTTCAATCCCGGGTATCTCTGGGTGGACTTGAAACATCAGCCTTTCAGTTAGCAGCTGAGTTCGTTAATCGTTTGCACCATCCAGGGACTTTTGTTATGATACCAGCTTCATGCTCTCTCTCTTCTTGGTTTTATTTTTTTTTTTTTTTTGTAATTCAACAAAACAAATACACACAGTGACCTAATATTATGTGTAAATCTTTGCTTTAGCATTGATTTTAGCAAGACTAATAGGGACTGGAGTTTGCATTCTAGCAGATAAGATATACATACAATAAGTGGTTGCACAGCTCTTTATTTTAATTGATATTATAACCACCATAAAGGAGAAGTACAAAGGCAATGAGCAGATTGTCCTGCACTAGTCTGGAACCTCAAGAATGTCTTCCTGGAGCATGTTGTGAAATTGCAACTGAGGTATTATATCAGTTATAGGAAAGAAATTCTGCCTATGTTCTTGGCTTGGAAGAAATAAATCACATTAACATAGGCAATGAAGAGCTTTTCTTTATTATAATCAAAGGTGGAGATCATCTTACTCTGTCCAGTGGGAACATATATTATCTGTAAAACAGTATTATTGAAGAACTATATTGGTGTCCTATTATCAATACTCAATATCTTTTGATTTCTTGTAATGTAACCAACACTTTATAATCCATGATTTTTCCTATCCCATAAAATTTCACAGGAGACAGAGAGCAGCATCTTATTCTGGAAGCTGAAAATTCCAGGGTCTTGCTTGCCCTGGCTTGTTGATCCAGACTATGTTTAACAGGAAAAAAACACTTTCATCTTTGAATTAGGAGATAATCTGGCAAAGAAGCAGGAATGAGGGAAAATCCTTCCTCAAGGGGTATGGTGGCAGCAAATCAAGGGACTCTAGAACAACACTGAAAGCCAAGACATATAACAAAAGCTTCAGTACCAGGAAGGTGAGACGGCAAAAGCAGTTTTCTCACTATGGCATCATTTTTTTTTTTTTCTTTTTTTAGGGGGTGGTGGTGATGCACACAACAAAATATACACCTGTACAACCGTTTCTACATTTATAGATCAATACCATTGGTTACATTATATGCTATGTGTCACCATTCTCATTATCTCTATCCAAATTTGTTTTACCGCTATTAATTTTACACTTTATGCCCCTTAAAGTTCTTGTCTGTGTTTTAGAGTTACTGTTGTCAATTTGATTACACATAGATAATTCTCTAAAAAAGTAAAAAGTTCAAGGCTGACGTTCTTTATTAATTGAGCTAAACTGTTGTTTTGTTTACAGATGATTTTATGGGGTAGTTTCAATTCAAATTTCAAAGATAATTTCATGACAAGAGATTAGGGAGTTCCCTCAGTTCAGTGTATCCAGTAAGTCTAGTTTCCATAGGAATTTGAAGTTCAGTTCTAAACTTTTCCTCCTTTCAATTAGGATCCAGCTATTGGGCCCTTGATCAAAATGTTCAGTAATGTTAACCAAGCATCATTCATTTCTTCTGATCTCATGGCAAAGGAGGTAGTAGACCATGGAGGCGATTAGACCTGTAGTCCATTTCTTTCCCAATTTCTGGGTCTCCTTCTTCTTCTACTGCTGTAAGAAAATAGAGAACAATTATCTTGGGGGGATACTCACAAGCTTTTTAACTCTTTCAGGCCCAGCGATACATTTAACAACCATGAAATTTTTCAGCCTCTGGGGTTTACTGGGAAGCTACTGTACCACTGACAATGCAGGGACCTTGATGACTGTTTGAAACTGAAGAAACAGGTGTGTGCCACAAACTAATTTTTACAGGGAATTGTATGAGGTGTTTGAATTTTTGGTAGGAAAAACTGAAATTTTGAAAATTTTTTTGTTACACATATGTATCAATAGAGCACAATGGGGACTTTACGGTATAGTTGGTGGTACTTCATATATACCACTAATAACTTGTTGTTAGGTGCCACCAAGCCAGTTCTGACTCATTGCGACCCCATGTACAACAGAACGAATCACTGCCTGGTCCTGCGCCATCCTCACAATCCTTCTTATGCTTGAGCCCATTGTTGCAGCCACTGTGTCAATCCATTTTGTTAAGGGTCTTCTTTGTTGCTGGCCCTCTATTTTACCAAGCATGATGTCCTTCTCCAGGGACTGATCCCTCCTGATAACATGTTCAAAGTATGTGAGCCATAGTCTTACCATCCTTGCTTCTAAGGAGCATTCTGGTTGTACTTCTTGCAAGACAGATTTGTTCGTCTTTTGCCTGTCCATGGTATATTCAATAGTCTTTGCCAACACCACAATTCAAAGGCATCAATTCTTCTTTATTAATCATCCAGCTTTCACATGCATATAAGGCAATTGAAAACATCATGGCTTGGGTCAGGCACACTTTAATCTTCAAGGTGACATCTTTGCTGTTCATCACTTTCAAGAGGTCTTTTGCAGCCAATTTGCCCAATGCAATGCATCTTTTGATTTCTTAACTGCTGCTTCCATGGGTGTTGATTGTGGATCCAAGTAAAATGAAATTCTTGACAACTTCAATCTTTGCTCCTTGACAACTTCAGCCTTTGCTCCATTTATCATGATGTTGCTTACTGGTCCATTAGTGAGGACTTTTGTTTTCTTTATGTTAAGGTGTAATCCATTCTGAAGGCTGTGGTCTTTGATCTTCATCAGTAAGTGCTTCAAGTCCTCTTCACTATCAGCAAGGAAGGTTGTGTCATCCACATAACGCAGGTTGTTAATGAGTCTTCTTAGAATCCTGATGTCCCATTCTTCTTCCTATAGGCCAGCTTCTCAGATTATTTGCTCAGCATACAGATTGAATAAGTGTGGTGATAGGATACATTCCTGATGTACACCTTCACTAACTTTAAACCACACAATATCCCCTTGTTCTGTTTGAACAACTGCCTCTTGATCTGTGTCCAGGTTCCTCATGAACACAATTCAGTGTTCTGGAATTTCCATTTGCAATGTTATCCATAATGTGTTATGATCCACACAGTTGAATTCCTTTGCATAGTCAATAAAACACAGGTAAACATCTTTCTGGTATTCTCTGCTTGCAGCCAGGATCCATCTGACATCAGCAATGATATCCCTGGTTCTACATCCCCTTCTGAGTTCAACTTGAATTTCTGGCAGTTCCTTGTCAATATGCTGCTACAGCAGCTTTTGAATGATCTTTAGCAAAAACTGAGTGTAGGCTTGTGGGGGGGCAAGAAAAAAAATCCATACTACCTACAAAAATTCAGACACACTCAATGATTCAGCGTGCTTCCATTAATGAAAACACATTATATAAACAAAAAATTCACAGCAGAAAATAATTGGGTCACCAAAGCTAAGATGCCAGGTGCTACTCACTGAACTAGGAGGTAGAACAGACACTCCAAAAATAACATTAGGCCAATTGACTGAATAGACTATATGACGTAATTTTGGTTGTAGTTCTGTGGGAAGATTTTATCCATGACTCTGACTGGTTAATTCACTCTTTTCTGAAAAAATGCTGACTGTGGTCTTCCAACCTTGTTAATTCAGTTATCTATTCAGCACATTTTTATTAAAGATCTTTTCTGCTTAAATGAATGATCATCAGTTTTTATAATTTGGGACTATTGCATAAATTACTACCAGGTACGGAAAAGGGACTGGCTAGGAAAGGTGAATGGGAAGTACGGGAATTATCATTTGGCCCTGTTGAGGCTAAATAAAAACTTCAGCTAATATTAAGGTATAGGAATCCAGCAGCAATGGCATGAAGTGGAAAATGATTACGTTTTCACCGACTGTCACCCAGAATGAAGTTTTCGTTGAGAGCCAAGCTTTCAGTGTTAGAATGGCTAATGCCTATGAAATTTTGAAGAGCCTACTGACTAGTTTAAAACAATAGAAATCATACAAATCATGCTTTGAGCCACAGTAAAATTAAAGTATAAATAAACAACAGAAAGAAAGCTGGAAATTTCCAAAATATTTGGAGGTTAAACAAAACACTTCTAAATAACGGGTAGGTCTAAGAAGAAGATAAATAAAAATTTAAAAATATTTAAATCTAAATGTAAATGAAAATACAATTTATCAAAATTTATAAGTTTCAGTGAAAGCAGTACTTGGAGAGAAATGTATAACATTGAATCTGTATATTAGGAAAAAAAAAGAAAGGTCTAAAATCAATAATCCTAATTTTCACCTTTGAAAACAAGAAACAAAGAGAAAATTAAATCTGAAGTAAGAGGAAGAAAAGAAATAATAAAAATTAGAACAGAAATGAATAAAATTGAGAAAAGAAATGTAGTAGAGAAAAGCAACAAAACTGAAAGCCAATTCTTCGAGAAGATCAATAAAATGGATAAACATCTAGTAAGGTTAATCAATAAAGAAAGAAGACACAATTACTAATATCAGACATTAAAGTGTGGATATCACTACTGATCCCATGAACATTTAGAAGATAACTGAAGAATATTTTAAACAAATCTATGCCTATAAATTTTGATGTCTTAGATGAACTCAATCATTTTCTCAAAATCATGATCTTCCAAAACTCACTCAAGGAGAAATAGATAATCTAAAATGTCCTGTACCTATTAAAGAGATGGAAGTAGCAATTAATAACTTTCTAAAACAAAAGGTATCAAGCCAAAACAGTTTCAGTGGTGATTTCCAACAAACAATTAAGGAAGAAATGATGCCAATTCTCTACAATCAGTTCTGGAAAATAGAAGCAGAGAGATCATGTCCTCAGTCATTTTGTGAGGCCAGCGTTAACCTAATACCCTTAGGAGACAAGGACATTACAAGAAAGGAAAACTGCAGACTGATGTATATCACAAACATGCATACATAAACCCTCAGCAAGATATTAGTAAATACAATCCAACAATATTTTAAAGACGATTATACACCAAGACCATAAGGGATTGATTTCGATATTGCAGATTTGGTACAACATTTGAAAACCAATTAATGTATCATATCAACAGTCTAAAGAAATATAATTATATGAGCATGTCAATAGATGCAGAAAATGTATTTGATAAAATTCAACACCCATTCATGATAAAATACATTGGAGAACTAGGGATAGGAATATTCTTAACTTAAACAAAAATCTACAAAAAACCTACAGCTATCATAATATTTAAAAGTGAGAAACTAAATACTTTCTCCTGAAGATTGAGAAAAAGGCAAGGATGTTCCCTCTCACTACTCCTGTTTAACAGCAAACTAGAATTCCTTGCTAAATGCCATAAGGCATGAAAAACATAAAAGATACACAGATTGCAAAGGACAAAATAAAACTTTTGTTGGCAGGTGATACTATAGTCTACATAGAAAACTCCAAAAAATCAAAAACAAAAGAAACAGAGAAAGAAAAACCAGACAAAAAACCCTGGAACTAGTAAACAATTACAGCAAGTCTGCATTATGCAGGGTTAATATACAAATAACAATTGTTTTTCTACATACCAGCAATGAATAATTAATTGGAATTTGAAAATAAAATCACAACATCATTTTCATTATGAGCAATAAATAAATAAATACTTAGGTATAAATCTAACAAAATATGTATGAGATCCAGATGAGGTAATACATAAAACTGATGAAAGAAATCAAAGAAGATCTAAATAAATAGAAATATAATGCATGTTATGATGGAAAAATACAATATTTTTAAGATGTCATGATAAAGCCTTTTTTCATGTTTATTTACCATCTGTATATCTTCTTTGGTGAGTTGTCTGTTTAGATCTTTTCCCCACTTTTAAATCGAGTTCTTTCTTTTCTTATTTTGAGTTTAAGAGTACTTGGATAAGTCCTTTATCACTTATGTGTTTTTCAAATTTTTTTCTTCCTGTCCATGGTTTATCTTTTCATTTTCTTAACAGTGTCTTTCACACAGGAGAATTTTTAAGATTTTAATGAAATACAACTTATCAATTTGCTTTTCTTTAATGAATCTTGCTTTTGATGTTTTATCTAAACAAGTCATTTTCAAACCCAAGATCGCCTAGATTATTTCGTGTGTTTTCTTCTAAAGGTTTTACAGTGTTATTTTTTGCATTTAGGTCTATGATTTGAGTTTATTTTTATGAAAAGCATAAAGTCAGTGTCTAGATTCATTTTTCTTTCATGTGAAAGTCGAGTTGTTCCAGCAAAATTTGTTGAAAAGGCACAGATGACTGTAGGTCTGTTTTCAGACACTCTATTCTGTTCCATTCATTGATTTGTCTACTCTTTTTCCAATACCATAGTGTCTTCATTACTATCGTTTTATAGAAAGCAATGGAGTCAGGTTGTGTCAGTCTTTTGATTTTGTTATTTTCAGTATAGTGTTTGCTCTTCTGGGTGTTATGGACTTAATTGTATACTCCAAAAATGTGTGTCAACTTGGCGAAGCCATGATTCCCAATATTGTGTGGTTGCCCTCCATTTTGTGATCTGATGTAATTATCCTATGTGTTGTAAATCCTAACCTCTATGATGTTAATGAGGCAGAATTAGAGGCAGTTATGCGAATGAAGCAAGACATAATATACAGGATTAGGCTGTGCCTTTGAAAACTCTATGGAGCAGTTCTACTCTGTTTTATAGGGTTGCTATGAGTCAGAATGGACTGGATGGAATTTTTTTTTTTTTTTGGTAATCTTTACTGTAGCAGATCATCACGTCTTTCTCCCACAGAGCTGCTCGATGGGTTAGAATGGCCAACCTTTCTGTTAGCAGTGGAACACTTATTGGCAATGTCTTACCAAGCTATACATAGTCTTACCATGAGATCCAGTAATCATGCTTCTAGATATTTACCCAAATAAACTGAAAACTTACTCCCACATGAAAACTTGCACATAAACATTTATAGCAGCTCTATTCATAATTGCCAAAAATTGGAAACAACAAAGGTGTTCTTCAGTATTTGAATGGATAAACAAATGGTGGTACATCCATACAATGGAGTATTATTGAGTAATAAAAGGAAATGAGCTATTAAGCTACAAAGAGACATGTAAGAACCTTAAATGCATATTGCTAATTGAAAGAAGAAAATCTGAAAAAGCTTTACATTGTATGATTGCAACTATATGACATTCTGGGGAAAAAAAAAAACAAAACACTATAGTGACAGTAAAAAATATCACTGATTACCAGCAGTTTGGAGGAGGAAATTTGGAGTAGGGGAGGGATGAATAGATGGAACACATGTGATTTACAGGGTGGTGAAAGTATTTTGTATGATACTGTAAAGGTATATACATGGCATTATGCATTTGTTGAAAACCATAGAAGTGCACAGAAAAAGGATGAATCTTAATGTAAATTATGAACTTTCATTAATTATAAAGTATCAGTATTGGCTCATCAACTGTAAGAAATGTTTCACCCCAGTGATGTGGTGTGGATGGTTGAAACTATGATGTCGAGTGTTCTGGGGTCAGTGATGGTGGGAGAAATGTTCTTATTAGACTAATTCTTTCCAAGACATTGAGTTCTCAGTAAGTAGCCTTCTACTGTTTCAGCAAATTTTATAAATCTGAATGTCTAGTTACCAAACTTCATTTCAATCAATTCATTTGCTGAAAAATCACTTAAATCTGAGCTCTCAAACCTGATTGAGAGATGCATGGTTTCTTTCTTCTTCAAAATTAAGAATCTTTAATTGCAGCTGTATAAGCCAGGAAGATTTTTTGTATTCATGAGTGAAAACCAAGTTACCATGTTTTAATGGAAAGGGAAAATTACTGAATCATATACCTAAACAATCTAAGTTTAAATCTTGGCTGGATCTAAGTGCTCAAACCATGTCATCTATGGTCAACATTATTTCTCTAACTCTCAGCGCTGCTCTCTCCTGAGTTAGCCATAACCTTACTAGGGTCTTGCTATGTGGTGGCAAGACAGGACATCTTGGTAACCATTGTGGTACATCCATACCATGGAATATTTTTCAACAATGAAAAAAAAGGGAGGAAACTTAAATGCATATTGCTAAGTCATATTACTTAGAGATATCTGCCAACAGTTCCAGACTTCTGTCTTATTATTTTATTTTAATCCCATGGAAATAGAATATGTAGTCTCAAAGAGTTTAAGAATCCATTTGTTGTTCTTCTTTGTTCTGAATGGCCTGAGTCATTCAGGTCAGGTCAGGTGATGCACTGATTTTGAGTACTCATTTACCTGCCACACTTTTTTGCAAAGATGGAGTGGAACAATTCCTGCAGAACAGAGTAGCTCCCCAAAGAAAATCAAGTTTCTGTTATCATATGAAAGGACAATAAAAGCTAGGCAGTCAAAATATACAGAACTCATCTACTTCACTATTTTATATTACGTAGCTTTTTTTGCTACAGAGGAGATACAAAGTAGGAGAGTTTATTCTGTACAAAGTTATATTTCAATGTCTTTCTCAATCTATAATTTCAAAAAAATGAACTCCTACTTATGGGTCCTGCAACTTGGATCCTAGTATAAGAATAGTTTTAATTACAAAGTGGATAAAATATTTTACAAAATATCTATTGAAACAATTTGAAACATTCAAAGACTTCTTGAAACTGCTAGCCAGTTCACATAGTAAAATGTATATCATATATAAGATATAATATTGCACATATAATATGATTATCTATTCTCCCAAATATTTGATATCTGATAATCTTTCATTCATGTCTGCTTTTTCTTCAAGGATACCAAAGAACACAGGTTCTAATGCTGTGATTTTTAAATTATTCCATATATTCCAAGTATCCCTGAATAAATAAAATTTTCTTCTTTGCCAGTGTGCATCCTTTTCCTATTACCAAAACCTGCTTTCTTGTTTATATAATTATCTTCAATCAGAATGAATCTGAATATGTCCATATTTCTGCTACCTAACATTTGCCAAAACAAACAAACATATATATACTCTAACGGATTAATTTTCCAAGTTTCTTCATGGGGAGGGCTGGATGGAATGAATATAAATTCATTTTTAGCTTTTTTTTTTTTTAATTGGAAGAAATTATATCTAGGACAGTGTAAAATATTGTCCCGACTAAAATAGGTACAGAAGAAATTTTACATTAAAATCAAATAATTTAAAAATAATTAATGCTAATATCCAGTGGTGCTTTCATAAGTGTGATAAAATGAAATAGTTATAAATAGTTCTTTGAAAAATTACCAATTTAAAATATAAAATGTTGTAAGATATTGACTAGACGTGTAAATAAATAAGTGATAAAGATTGGAGATCATCTTCCATATTTTTTACAGATGCTATCATGGAGAATAGTTCATGGAGAATAATCATGTGTAATAATATGAATAATAATTCATATTATCAAAAATATAAAAATTGCCTATTTGCATCAATTTTACCAGTCTATTGTTTTACATTAAAGTAAGTACTTTTTGTTGTTATTAGGTGCTGTCTAATCGGTTCCAACTCATAGCAACTGTCTTAGTTATCTAGTGCTGCTATAACAGAAATACCACAAGTAGATGGTTTTAACAAAGAGCAGTTTATTTCCTTACAGTAAAGTAGGCTAAAATTCCAAATTCAGGGTGTCAGCTCCAGGGGAAGGCTTTCTGTCTCTCAGCCTCTCATCAGTGTTCTCCCAGACTAGGAGCTTCTTGGGTGCAGGGACCCCGGTCCAAAGGAAGTGCTCTGCCCCCAGGCACTGCTTTCTTGATGTTATGAGGTCCCCCTCTTCTCTCTGCTCAAGACTGTCTTTCATATCTCAAGAGATTGCCTCAGGACACAATCCAGTCTTGTAGATCCAGTCCTGCCTTACTAACACAACTGCCACCCATCCTCCCTCATTAACATCATAGAGGCAGGATTTACAACATATAGGAAAATCACACAATACCAGGAATCATGGCCCAGCGAAACTGATACACACATTTTTGGGGGGACATAATTCAATCCATGACAGGAACCCTATGTACCACAGAACAAAACAGTGCCCTGTCCTGCGTCATACTCACAATAATTATTATGCTTGAGCTCATTGTTTCAGCCACTGTGTCAATCCATCTCACTGAGGGTCCCCTCTTTTTCGCTGACCCTCTACTTTACCAAGCATGATGTCCTACTCCAGGAACTGATCCTTCCTGATAACATGTTCAAAGTATGTGAGATGTAGTCTCCCCATCCTTGCTTCAAAGGAGCATTCTGGCTATACTTCTTCTAAGATAGATTTTTTTTGTTCTTTTGGCAGTCCATGGTATATTCAATATTCTTCACCAACACCATCATTCAAAGGTGTCAATTCTTCTTCAGTCTTCCTTATTCGTTGTCCAGCTTTTCCATGCATGTGAGGCTATTGAGAACACCATAGCTTGGGCCAGGTGCACCTTAGTCTTCAAGGTGACATCTTGGCTTTCTAACACTTTAAAGAGGTCTTTTGCCTCAAATTTGCCCAATGCAATGTGCCTTTTGATTTCTTGGCTACTGCTTCCATGGGTATTGATTGTGGATCCAAGTAAAATGAAATCCTTGACAACTTCAATCTTTTCTCCATTTATCATGATGTTGCTTATTTGTCCAGTTGTGAGGATTTTTGTTTTCTTTATGCTGTAGTCTTTGATATTCTTCAGTAAGTGTTCCAAGTTCTCTCCAGTTTCAGCCAGCAAGGTTGTGTCATCTGCATAACACAGGTTGTTAATGAGTCTTCCTCCAATCCTGATGCCCCTTTCTTCTTCATATAGTGCAGCTTCTCCAATTATTTGCTCAGTGTACAGACTGAATAAGTATGGTGAAAGGATACAACCCTGATGCACATCTTTCCTTACTTTAAACCACGCAGTATCCCCTTGTTCTGTTTGAATGACTACCTCGTGATCTATATACAGGTTCCTCACAAGCACAATTAAGTGTTCTGGAATTCCCATTCTTTGCAATGTTGTCCATAATTTGATATGATCCACACAGTCGAATGCCTTTGCATAGTCAATAAGACACAAGTAAACATCTTTCTGGTATTCTCTGCTTTCAGCCGTGATCCATCTGACATCAGCAATGATATCCCTGATTCCACATCCCCTTCTAAATCTGACTTGAATTTCTGGCAGTTCCCTGTCAATATACTGCAGCAAATAGATTTTGAATGATCTTCAGCAAAACTTTACTTGAGTGTGATATAAATGATATTGTTGGATAATTCCAGCATCACAGCAACAGGCAAGCCCCCACAGTAAGACAAACTGACAGATGCATAGGGGATTGAAGTATTTAGTAAGTGTATTTTAATAACAAGGATATTAAAATATTTAAAAAATATAGATAATAAATTTTTAAAATTCTATTTTTCTCTTTTCTTTTTGGTTTTTGTATTAATTTTCTAAGGCTACCATAGCAAATTACCACCAAGTAGATGGCTTCAAACAACCGAAATGTATTCACTCATAGTTCTGGAGGCTAGAAGTTTGAATTCAGAGTGTCAGCAGGACCATGCTCTCTCTGAAGGCTCCTCCCTTGTGCTGTCCATCTATACTCCCCCACCTGAACTTTCTCCTTCATGGAGAGCCTAAATGCAACTGCTATGTCAGCCACTGTGCCCAGCAAGGTAGGAGCAATAGCAACTCCAGCATGTCAATAAAATACTGCTCAAAATTCAAAAGCTGTGACTCCTCCAGCAACTGTCTGTGTAATCAGTATTGAAGGCTGTAGTCTTTGACTGTCATCATAAGTGTTTCAGGTCTTCATCATTTTCAGAAAGCAAGGTTATTAATGAGTCTTCCTCCAATCCTCATATAGCATTCTTTTTCATAGAGTCAGGCTTGTTGAATTACGTATTTGCCAAACAAATTGTACTCTAGATGGTCCTAATATTGCCTCAGTCTACATTGTTACCTTGGGGACTATGTTCTCAGAGAGACTTTTAACTTTCATGGCTTCAGTCCTTTTGTGTGTGTGTGTGATTATTTTGTTTGTCTTTAATTTTTGATTCCTAAATCTATACCTCTAACTTTAACCACTTACCTCTGAATATCTAAAACCCTACATTTCATTTCAGATCAAAAGTTCTACTATAGTATTAAAATATTTGGCAACAAACAATCATGGGTGATGGTTACACAACATAATTAATGTAACTGATATAATTTAATTGTACACCTGAAAAATGTTGAATTACCAAATGTTGTGTTACATATATTTTTACAAAAATAAATACATATAATTATAGTTATAAAACAACATATATATACACACACATATATATACACACACACACACACACACATATATATATATATACACACACACATATATATATATGGGAAACCCTGGTGTTGTAGTGGTTAATTGCTACAGCTGCTAACCAAAAGGTTGGCAGTTCGAATCCACCAGATGCTCCTTGGAAACTCTATGCGGCAGTTCTACTCTTCCTATAGGGTCCCTATGAGTCGGAATTGACTCGACAGCAACAGGTTTGGTTTGGTTTTGTGTGTGTGTGTGTGTGTATGTGTGTAGCCCTGTGGCAAAGTGGTTAAAAGTTGGGCTGCTAACCAGAAGTTTGGCAGTTCAAGTCTACCAGCTTCTCCTTGGAAACGCTAAGGGACAGTTCTACTCTGTCCCATAGGGTTGCTATGAGTTGGAATCAACTCAACAGTGACGGGTTTTTTATATATATGTTTATGCTTTAAAATAAAGTCATTCGATGTCTCACCAATTTAAATATCTTTCACTACATTAGCATGTGGAATATAGCACAGACCTTGCTGTTTGAATCCTATCTCTGCCAGTTCTCAACTATTAAATTAGGGTCAAATTATTTAACCTGTCTGCTTCAGTTTACTCATCTACAGAATGGGAAAAATAATAGTACCTACCTGTTGGGGTTATTATGATCTTTTCAGTTAGTGTCTGTAATGACCTGAAAGAGGGGGTGACAAACTATGACTATGAAGCAAATCCAGCATGCCTACTTCTTTTTGTAAATAAAGTTTCATCCAAACACAGCCACGCATATTCATTACATATTATCTCCAGTGCTTACACACTACAATAACTGAGCTGAGTAATTGTGAAAAAGACCAGATGTCCCACAAAGCCTAAAATATTTACCATCTGGTCTATAACAGAAAAAGTTTCCAGTCTTGCTTTAGAACAATGACTGGCAAATAGCCCTTTAAGTCTATATTGAATAAATGTTTAAGGCTTGAGTCATCTTTCATTCTTTCCTCTCCTTTAAAGCCTTAGTGTTTTGTTTTTCCTTCAAAACATCTCCTAGACATTTCTCTCTATCTTTATTGACAACCTTTCAATTCAAGCTCTCATAATGTGAAACTCAGTTTCCTGAGAGGGCCTCATTATTGGTCCTTGGCTATAGTCTCACCACCCCTCAAATCCACTCTGTATCCTTGTGCTGTAAGACCACTTTAGTTCATATAAAACACTATATTGATTTTCTGCTTGAAGATACACAAGTTATGTTTGCCTAAAGGATGATATCTAGTTTTATTTACCTGTAAAACGGATTCCTTTAAAAATAAATATATCCTCTTTTTTAATATTATTAACTAACCTAAAAATTTAATAGACTCTATGGTTTAGACATACATTCCTGCACAAAACGTACATTTTTGTATTTAAGATTATACCTCCCTTTGTCTGCAAATCACAAACATTACATTCCACATCTTGTGCTACTGTGAAAGAAAATACTTCAGCAGAAACGTATAGTAGTTCATAACACAAGTTCAACTACTCACTATTATCAGGGCTTTCTTGGTGAACTCAAGATCGGAAATCATGCACGCAGGTCTCATGAGTAACTTTAAATTCAGCAACACATTAATCTTCTTTGTGTTTTCAAAGGCAAAATGGCATTGTGTCTCTTTTAACCTTGTCCTCCAGAAATACTGTCAAAACTAATAAGCATTTGAAATGTCACTATACATAACCTAATAATATCAGAAGAGAAAAAGTTTAAAACATCTCCTTAAAATTTATGTTAAGGGAAATATACAATTGGCTTTATTATGATGAATGGGAATTTTATTCTTTAACAGAAAAAAATTGCTTGACAGAAGAAAATATTTAGTAGTATCTGAGATATAATGTAGATGAAAACTATACATAAGTACAAGTAGTGTGGAAAAGAATTATAGTAACTATAATAGTTTACATTTTATTAAGCACTTACTTTTTGGGAACTATATGTTAACTCATTTTAAATTAGCTACTTATTTTATATTCACAACCATATTTTGAAGTAGGTGGTATTATTATACAGATTGTATAATGGAGACCTAAGGCTTAAAGAGATTATGCAACTTTTCTATATGCAGTTAAAAAGTTAAAGAGCTAGAATTGAATACACATCTGTCATTTTCCAGAGTACAACCATCATTATGCTATATTGCCTCTCTAAAACCAAACAAGGTGTTTCCTTCCACCTTTATTCCAAATACCTACAATTTAATTATTATTCAATGTGTCAAAAATGTTGCCTTACTTTATTCAGACAACTATGCTAAAAATACTTCAGAGTTAAACTCTACATAAGCATAGTGAGCTTTTGTAAACATGATAAAATATCTGTTCTTTTTTTTTTTTTTAAAGCAAAATGAAAGTTTTATTCAGCATATATTCAAAAGGACAAAAGTGAGAAACGGTCAACTATGCTGCCAGAGCCATGTCTGCCTGAGTCCAAGGAAATAATACAGAACAGGCAAGAGTGGGAAAATGGACAAGCATGCTGACACAGCCATGTCTGCCTGAGTCCAAGGAACAGTTACAGAGCCATCAGTATATATTAACATTTCAAATGTGCAAAACCATTGAAAGCTTAGCCTTTTCAGATTGACTAGAAACTGTGATCCTACATTTTGAATTGTCTTTCTTAACAATCATTGGTTTCAGTTACAGGTTTCAGTAACTACAGTCTGGAGGGTCTTCATTGGTCCAACAAATTTCTATTCACTAAATGCTAATAGAAAAGATAAAAGTGGAAAGTCTTTTGTGTTCTGTTTGATTGGCTTTATGTTAAAGTTTCCCTAAAAGATATTTTCCGAGATTATCTTAGCTATTGTCTTTATAGCTGAAGGCCCAGTTGATGTATCCTTGTGAGTCCTTGTGAGCCCAGCTCCAGATGGGTCGCTTTCTCTGTGCTCAAGGAGAGGGGATAATAACGTGAATATTATTTCCTAAATCATTCCCTCCTTTTGATTGGAGATTGGAGATAGCAAGTCGATGATCAATACCTGGACTTAGTCAAGCTCCTAGATGGAGGCCATTGCAGGCTCTTTAAACTCACAGTGCTGGTTTTCCACTGGATACCATATGGTTCTTCACCAGGATCTTAAGCAAGAGCGATGTTCTCATCAATCACATTGCGTGAGTGAGCAGACTCAATGTACATCAAAATTTTAGCCCGAGGACTTCTTTACCTTTTAGGTGTGTAAGACAATAGAGGATAAATTTTATTATGCCTAATACTATCAGGATGTAGACTAAGAATATTACTATTCCTTGCAATAGTGATTTAGCCCATGTACTTATTCCTGATGGTAACCAACCAAAGAAATCTGGTGTTTATAAGAATGTTACAGTGTGTAACCAAGTAGCTTACTGTATAATTCTATAACACAGACTACTTTCTTGGGATGATAAAAATCTAAGGTTATTTTGTTATCTCACGTCACCTTGGTTTGCTTATGAGATCAGAGCTCACTGTTGTGCTTCCATCTCATGTTATTGGTCCCATAGTGATTTGAAAAATTTCTTAAAAGATTTCTCCAATTCAACTATACCATAAGTAGGAATTAAAACTACTGACAATATCCTGAATGTTGGGCCAATGAGTTTTCTTCTGACTTTCATTTTACAATTTTATCATTACCTTTTCAGTATTTACTAGCATTATTACTAGGAATATTTAAAGATAATCCTAAAGTTCTCAAAGTGCATTGCCCACACATTTATCAGGAATCTAAACAAGTGACAGCCCACATTAATTCACTATCAGTTGTGAAGTTATCATCTAAACTAGTATAGTTGGATCTACCACACAGAAACATATATCCATAAGGAGTAAACAAAGTTTGTCTAGAGAAAACAGAAAATATAGAAAAATTTACATGTGACAAACAAGTTTCCATTAAAGAATTCATGATTAACAAGATAATATAGGATGTCCTTTCCTGTAGGAGGTCTTCAGTTAATCTCTTTAAAACGCACAAAGTATTCTTCCCAAGGGCAAGCTGCCCCTCCTTGATTTACCTATTAACAGTCATGGGTCACTTTCTCAGAAACACAAATGGAACCTAAGACAAAACGGAGTCAGAGCCATGAGGCCGATCTCCTCTGAGAATCTGGTTTCTTTAAGATACATAAATTTCTGCATAGAAAGAGGGTGACAGTCTGATTACAAACATTAGACAGGTATTTCAGAGGACATTGTCTTAAAGAATGATTAAACTAATTACTAATTTACGTTAAATATAACTCTGTCTGATCTTTGAAGCTAGTTTCCTAAAACAGACTGAATTCTTCAAAAAAAAGCACAATGCCCAGAGCAAAATGGTCTTACTAGTTTATCTGGATCATTGTTTGACTCAAAATGGATTCAGGAACTTTTTTTTTTTTTTCCTCAAAGCTCGAGTTTCAAAAGGACACCCAAAGGCAATAGCCTGTGTGGGTTACCCCAACCTCCATGAAAATCAGATATCTGGATTTCAAGATAATTACAACTCTCTCATCATTCTTTCCTTTGGATCATGATCTTCTTATAGACTCTTTTATCAAAAATGCTTAATAAATGGTAATTGGGCATCATCTGTTTTTTTAAGATCCCAGGCACCATACAGCAAACTAGGAAGTAAAATGGAAACATTAACAATAACAGTACACCATTTGTCTGAAGTAACCAGTGAAACCATGACCTTAAAGTCTTTGAATCAAGGAAATAAATCTCATGAGTTGTTTGTCTATACATAAGCAGCATCAGTAACTACTTTTCATGTATCTCAACAGCAACCATATTCTGCAAAACCTCAGATTGAGTGTTAATATAAATACAGCAACATTTATCTATTAAGGCACGAACTGTTTCTTGAGAGACTAACAAGAAATCTAGTGCTGTTCTATTTTGTAAAATCATAGCTCAAATATCAGACACTTATCTTGTTATGATTGTTACCACTTTGCTAAGTTTACCAACAGGAACTTCTAATTCAAGAGTTACAATATCTAAACCCATTAGTTAGATAATTTAGGAGAAAGGAAAATAGTTTCTTATATCCAGAAATTAGGACCTTAAAACATCAGTAGTGTTCCCATATAAAACCCATAGTATTCTTTCACTTACTCAGTCTTATATAGTTAATTTTTGTCCCACGTGGTTCTGGATTAGTAGCAGTCTATGAACCCATTAGCTTCTGCATAAGAGTTCTATAAATCTTGACTGAGTCTAATCACAGTCTGTTTCCAAGTCCAATATAGTCCATTTTTAGCAAACGTTTTCAGCAAATCAGCAAAGTAAAAACTTATCTCTAGATGGCAAAACTTAATATGTCCATGATTAATTTATAAAAATAATACTCTTAATAGTGAAAGGCCTGATAAAAATTAATTACAAGCACAACATAAAGGCCAAATAAAATTAGTTAAAAAAAAAAAGAACTTTAGAAAAAAAAATTCTAAATATAATCATTAACCATATTCAAAGAACTTCAGATATAATGCATAATAATTTTGAGACAAAATACCATATAGTCAGGATATACCAAGAATATACCAAGATTATCAAATCTCTAAATATCTGAATAGTAATTAAAAAAAAACTTTATAGGTAAATGATGTGAATTCCCCAATCAAACCATTGGCTTTGATGATGCTAGATTCAAAAAGATAAAGTTGCGACCAAGTTAACAATAAAGAAATAATAATATTATAGATCACTGTGAAACAATACTTAAATTATTTAACCAAAGATCTTAAAGTAAAAACCTTAGCTTTCTTTTCTAAAAGCCATGTGGCTTAGTATTCAGATGCAAAAATCTTACTATAATGAGAGGCCAAACCTTTGTCTTCTAGGCAGATTACACAAAGAATAAATTAACCCTTTAACTCAGAAATCAAAGAAAATTTTGTTATTTTAACAGCCAGAAACCCAATTCTCTGTTTTATATGCTACTTAACATTAAAACTCATAAAATCTCATAAGTTAAACCATTAAACTTTAGTCAGACAGATAAAACTTTTTACTATATCAAATAAATTTTTTTTCAATAAACCTCTTAAATATTGCCTTTGTTGCATCCCTTTAAATGGCAAAAATGAACACACTTATTAGCAGACTTAAATATATATATATATATATATATATATATATATATATATATG
>NW_004444261.1:123378-173617 GCF_000243295.1 Trichechus manatus latirostris
ATATATATATGTCATGGATTGAATTATGTCCCCCAAAACATGTGTGTATCAATTTGGCCGGGCCATGATTCCTGGTATTGTGTGGTTTTCCTATATGTTGTAAATTCTGCCTGTATGATGTTAATGAGGGAGGATGGGCAGCAGTTGTGTTAGTAAGGCGGGACTCAGTCTACAAGATTGGATTGTATCCTGAGGCAATGTCTTGAGATATAAAAGAAAGAAGTGAGCAGAGAGACAGGGGGACCTCATACCATCAAGAAAGCAGTGCCGGGAGCAGAGCACATCCTTTGGACCGGGGTCCCTGCTCAGAGAAGCTCCTAGTCTGGGGGAACACTGAAGAGAAGAAGGCCAACAGACAGAAAAAGCCTTCTCCTGGAGCTGACGCCCTGAGTTTGGACATTTAGCCTATTTTAACTGTGAGGAAATGAACTCTTCCTTAAAACCATCCACTTGTGGTATTTCTGTTATGGCAGCACTAGATGACTAAGACAGAATCTGGTACCGAGAGAGTGGGGTGCTGCTCTAACAGATACCTGAAATATGGAAGTGGTTTTAAAACTGTGAATGGATAGACGTGTGGCAATGACAGAGGACCAGCAGCAGCAGAGAACCTACAGCAGCAGAGAAGCAGCAGCAGCAGAGAACCAGCAGCAGCAGAACCAGGAGATGGGTGAAAGACTGCACTGGAGCTGACCCACGGAGTGAGAGAGCTGAATGCCTGTGAGCAGGAGGCTTCCTGGTGGAGTGGGGTGCCTCTGTGCACTTACCAGTGGAGCTACAGAGCTTTGGAACACTTGCCCCAGCAGGGCAGATGCAGGCATGAGGCCCGAGAGCCAAGAGGCCATAGGAAACAGAAGCTGAAGAGACAAGGGACACAAGAAGCAGAGCTGCCTCAGTCTCAAAAGGTATGGCCATGACCTCAGGGGTTTCAAAGGGTGGAGCCATGGCCTCTGATGTTTCTAAGGGTAGAGTTGTCAACTCTGATGGACTAGGAGAATGGTGCACCTAAAGCCAAGGGAGCAGAGTGCTGTCCCAGTGGGCCTGGAAGGCGGAGCTGAAGCCCAGGGCCGAGATGCCTCCACTCAGAATCCGGAGACTGTGGTCAATACCTAGAGTCTGGAGGGCAGGGCTATTGTGTAAATTGTCTCGGAGAACAGAAGATTATTTTCAAAGCCTTTAGGGCTAATGTAATGTGTTCTGCTCACTTGCTTGGTGCCTGTTATGCTTTCTTTCCCTGCAATTTCTCCCATTTGTAATGCAAATGTCTAGCTTGTGCCTGTTCTGCCATTGTACCTTTGGAAGGAGATAACTTGTATTCTAGATTTCACAGATGAAGAGGAATTTTTGAAGCTTGGACTTGGAGTTAAGACTTTTGCTACGATATGATGGACTGAATATGTTTTCCATGTTGCAAGGATGTGATTTTTTGGGGGCCAAAGGGTGGAATGTCATGGATTGAATTATGTCCCCCCAAAAATGTGTATATCAGTTTGGCTGGGCCATGATTGCTGGTACTGTGTGATTTTCCTATATGTTGTAAATCCTGCCTCTATGATGTTAATGAGGGAGGATGGGTGGCAGTTGTGTCAGTAAGGCAGGACTGGATCTACAAGACTGGATTGTGTCCTGAGGCATTCTCTTGAGATATAAAAGACAGAAATGAGCAGTGAGACAGGGGGACCTCATACCATCAAGAAAGCAGTGCCGCGGGCAGAGCATGTCCTTTGGACTGGGGTCCCTGCCCCCAGAAGCTGCTAGTCTGGGAGAACACTGATGAGAAGCCCGACAGAGAGAAGAAACCTTCCCCTGGAGCTGACACCCTGAATTTGGACTTTTAGCCTACTTTGATTGTGAGGAAATAAACTTCTCTTGGCTGAAACCAAAAAAAATAAAAGAGTTCTAGTATGTAAAAATGACAGAAAGTCATAAGGTTTATTCTGCATACACTGAGTAAAAGAAAGGAAACATAAATAAAAGCAAACACAAAACGTAATTTCACATGAAGAGCATTTAAATATATGTGTGTGGGGATCAAGAAAACACTTTCTCAAATAACAGAATACAGTTAAATCAAACCAACCTGTTGCCCTGGAATCGATTCCTACTCATAGCAATCTTATAGGACAGAGTAGAACTGCCCCATAGGATTTTGAAGGATATTTATTTCACTATGTCCAAACTTATTTTATTTCCTCAGAAATACAACTTTGTCTAAACAACACACTTTTCGTTTAATGTACTATTTTAATGCTTTTGCTTATGACCTTTCAAACATATCTTCTTGTCTGATTAAGAGAAGAATCATAAACAGCAGTGTTCAGTAAGCCCTTAAAGAAATTATACTATTAAACAAATATTGTGAAAAGACTAAACAGAATCACTAACAATGAGGTACCAGAAGTCAGCCAGTCTTCCGGCAATAAAGGGATGGTTATTAGCTCTCTAGCCTACTGGGTTGAAGATTTATGGGGAGTAAATACAAACAGAATCCCCAAAGCATTTCTGTAAGACATTGTATTCAAGAAGTGAAATGAGGGTACCTACAAAGAGCGAAAATGTAACACTTAAAATATATATTGAATTATGACCTCCAGCAACATGACACCGCTATAAAATGGTTGCCAAGACTAGTGGCATACAGAATTACTGAGATGTAAAAGTAGAAATGGGTAGCTCATGTTGAACAAAGACATTAAAAGCAATCAAAGGCATGAATATATACAATTCACAAACACTACTAAATATAGAGTGGCTTTGAACACATAATAAAAAAATACATACTCTGTTACGGGGGGATTGAGTTTCTTTTCTTCCTTACCCATTTAAAAAATGCCCTTTTCAAAATTGTGTTAGCAGAATTCTGATCACTTACCTTACTTATCTTGAGAATGAAAATGTTTCCAATTTGTTGTCAAGTGATTCTCATCAGATCTCTTTATTATAATACTTATAAAATATACTACGTGTTTATACATATATCTATATACACAAAAACATGTAAACACATGTACATATTTAAAATACAACATAGATTAAACATATTTTTAAGTGGATAATGTTAGTTAAATGTGATTAGCCATTGCTGTCGAGACCATTCCGACTCTTAGTGACCATATATAGGAGACAAAAACATCTTGATGAGTTTAATAAAATATGCTTTGCTGTTTGAAAATGACATTTGCTTAAATTTATGGTAGGTTAACTAGGAGCCCTGGTGGCACACTGGTTTAGAGCTCAGCTGCAAACTGAAAGGTTGGCAGTTTGAATCCACCAGCACCTCCTTGAAAACCCTGTGGGGCAATTCCACTCTGTCCTATAGGGTGGCAGTGAGTCAGAATTAACTTCATGGCAACTGGTTTGTTTTATTGTTTTTGTTTTACTATGTTTGACATATAAGGAACCCAGCAGTGGGAATAAAGGAAGAGAGATGAGTCAGATAAGACAAGGAAGCATCACCCATCCAGAAAAGGAGCTAAACACATGAGAACCAAAATTCTCCAAGTTATCATGCCTAGTTGGACATCATGAAAAAGGTAGTCTTGGGATTTCCTGGGGTGGAAAGTATGTCAGAGAATGTAACTGAAAGTTCTTAGAGTCATAAAGATATGTAGTCATCGTGAGGTGGTATGTCCACAATTGCATTTCTGGAGCTGGTCTGGTCCCCAGTTCTTGTTCAGGGAGATGAGCTCAAGTCAGAATATTTAGCAGAAACTAACAGAGAAGTCTCAACCAAGGAACATTGTTATTTTAACCAAGATTTGTGGGGCTAAGAAACATATGATATTACAATAAGGTAATTTAAATCATAAGAGATTTTTATGTCATGCTATACAGTATAATTTTATACTTTGGTCAGGAAAATTCTTGAAGCAATTTGAGCAGAAAGATAACTGTAACTGGTTAAATGTGCACAATTGGGTAAAGAATGACCTCTCAGATACATCCTATACTTCTGATTTAATTGGTGGAGAAAAAAACCCAAATCCATTGCAGTCGAGTCGATTCTGACTCATTGTGACCCTCTAAGACGAAGTAGAACTGCGGCATAGGGTTTCCAAGACTGTAATCTTCATGGAAGCAGACTGCCACATCATTACCCAGCAGAGCAACTGGTGGGTTTGACTGACCTACCTTTCAGTTAAGCAGCCCAGTGCTTAACCACTGCACCACCAGGGCTCCTGTTGGAGAAAATAGGTGCTATTTACTGAGATGGAGCCCTAGCAGCTCAATGGTTAAGTGCTTGGCTGCTAACCAATAGGTCTGCGGTTCAAACTCACCAGCCGCTCCATGGGAGAAAAGTGGTGATCTCCTCCCATAAAGATTAAAGAGCCAAATCCATTGCCATCAAGTAAACGCCAACTCATAGCAACCCTGTAAGGACAGAGTAGAACTGCCGCATAAACTTCGAAGGCTGTAAATCCTTACAGAAGCAGACTGCCACATCTTTCTCCCACGGAGTGTTAGAAGCCAAGAATAATCACTGTATCACCAGTGCTCCTTGCCATAAAGATCACACCTTGGAAACCCTGTGGGGCAGTTCCTGTCTGTCCTACAGGGTCACAGTGAGTAGGAATCGACTTGATGGCACACAAGAACAGCAACATGTATACTAAACAGGATCTTGTTTGAGAATAGAGATAATATGTTCAATTTTTCAATAGTTTTGGTTTAAATTGTGTGTAAAACAAGTAAAGGGAAAGGTACAAGGAGTTATTGAGAATATGAGAGTGTAGATTATGAGCTTGAGAAATTTGGAAGTCATCACAATAAAAATAGTGATAAAAGCCAGAAGCATGAAGTATAGGACTCACTGAAAATTAAAGAGTGAACCAATTTAATATTGTGTTTTACAGTACATATTTAATGGTTATTGTAGTCTGTATTCCAAAGCAAAATATTCTGCAATAACTGCCTACAAGGTTGAGCCTTCAAATCTAAGAGTAAATTTGGAGAAAATTCCCACTATATTTTCAGTATTTACCCCTATCACTCCCTACTGGATCTACCACAGTGCTTTCAAATATTCAGACAGCCAAATTCTCTCTCCTACAATTACAAGTGTAATTACAAAAAAAAAAAAAAGGATATGTATATTTTGTTTTCCTTTCATTGTGGAATATCATATGACTGCATGTCTGCTTCTTTGCATCTTTACTATTAAACAAGGTGAAAAGAGCATCTCAAATTATGAGTTTTATTTGTTTGAAAATGTATTAAATAATAATCTTCACAAAATCTATTACCAAAACAATTAAATAGAGAGATAGGTAGATACTTTCAAATGCAAGCATTCTTTTCTATATTCCATTACCGTTACTTAGAAATGAAGTATTTTTAAGTAACGTTATTAAGCATTTGAGATCAGATGTAAAAAGAGAATAGCCTTGGAATTATAAACCATTTTTTAGTAATGAAACCCTTCCCATCATGTCTCTTAATAGTATACTTCAGTGTGGAGTAATATCAAGTTACCACTAAATTTTAAGATCTAAAACTTTAAAACCCAATAATAACTATATGACCATAAATTAATATTTTACATAAACAAATTTAATGCTGAATATAAATATCTAAAAACCCTGGTGGCATAGTGGTTAAGTGCTATGGCTGCTAACCAAAAGGTAAGCAGTTCAAATCCACCAGGTGCTCCTTGGAAACTCTATGGGACAGTTCTACTCTATCCTATAGGGTTGCTATGAATCAGAATAGACTCGATGGCAACGGGTTTGGTTTTTTTTTTTACTACATTATTTCTTATGTAGTGCAGGTTGTTGATGATATACATTGTTCTTAAATAAACCATTAAAATTGTAAATGCAATAAATTCTCATAAAATATTAAAACATTACTCAGTAATGTGAAATATGTTACTGCACAGTACCCTTATTCTTTCCAGGACATTTCATGAAAATATTGACAACACATATCTTTGATACAATGAATACTTGTTTGCATTGTCTTCTTCCCAGTAAAGACTGCCTCTCTAATATGGTCTTTTCAACTAGCGCATTATAGAAACTTATTAAAGAGACAAATCTTCAAAAGTTAAAAACTACCATTAACACACGGACTTATAAAAGTAGATCTAAAGCATATACTTGAATAATAGCTGACATAAAGCTAATTCCTAAAATTTGAAGATAACTCAATATCCCTCCTTTCCCACTTCATCTTTCTGACACCAGCCACCCACATGGCAGTTTCCCTCTGTGTCTTTAACCACCCAGAGTTGGGACTTCACAAGTTAGGACTCTGTTCTTCCAGCTCCTGCCGAATAAGCAAAGTCCAGCCTCTCTTCCGGCTCTCACTACCCAAGGTGCTTTCAATAATTTACTAGAATGACTAATGGAACTCACAGAAATTATTACCTAAACTTACATCTATCCATTTATTATAATAAAGGATACAATCAAAGAGATGCATCAGGCAAGGTCTGGGGTAGGTCATGGCATAAATCTCCCACTGTCCCCAGGCATATGCACATCATCTCCCCTGCATGTGTGTTCTTACCAATTACAGAAGCCCCAAATAGAAAGTTCGAACGTCCAAGGTCCAGAGTCCCTTAGCCACTGAGACTTCAATGAATACGTATGACTGGGGCCAAAATAGGGTCGCTATGAGTCGGAATCAACTCAAGGGAAGTGGATTTTGTTTTGGGGGCTCCTTAATGCATAGTTTGCATTAAAACTATGCATTAAGGACCCCCCTCCCAAAAAAAAACAACCCACTTCAGTCAAGTAGATTCCAACTCATAGAGACCCTGTTAAGGGGAGCCCTGGTGGCACAGTAGTTAAGAACTCAGCTGCTAACCAAAAGAGTGGCAGTTCAAATCCACCAGCCACTCTTTGGAATCCCTATGGGGCAGTTCTACTCGTTCCTATAGGATCGCTGTGAGTTGGAACTGACTCAATAGCAACTGGTTTAGTTCTTATTAATGCATAGTTAGGATCTAAGGATATCATTGTTGATGTCAGATGAATCTTGGGTAAAAGCAGTGAATACTAGAAAGATGTTTACCTGTGTTTTATTGACTACGCAGAAGAATTCCACTGTGTGGAGAGTAACAAATTATGGATAACATTGTGAAGAATGGGAATTGAAAAACACTTAATTGTGCTCGCAGATCCTATACATAGATCAAGAGGCAGTCTTTCCAACAAAACAAGGGAATACTGCGTGGTTTAAAATTGGCAAATGTGTGCCAGGGTTTTATCCTTTCACCTTACTTATTCAATCAATATGCTGAGAAAATAATCTGAGAAACTGGACTATATGAAGAAGATCGTGGCATCAAGATTAGAAGAACACTCATTTGATGACCTGCAATATGCAGATGACACAACCTTGCTTGCTGAAAGTGAAGCCAACATGAAGCACTGATGAAGATCAAAGACTTCACAGTCTTCAGAATGGATTGCACCTCAACATAAAGAAAACAAAAATCCTCATAACTGGACCAATAAGCAGCATTATGATAAATGAATAAAAGATTGAAGTTGTCAAGGATTTCATTTTACTTGGATCAACCATCAACACCCATGAACGTAGCAGCCAAGAAATCAAATGATATATTGCAATGGGCAAATCTGCTGCAAAAGACCTCTTTAAAATCCTAAAAAGTAAAGATGTCACTTTGAGGACTAAGGTGCTCCTTACCCAAACCATGGTATTTTCAATTGCCTCTTACACATGTGAAAGCTGGACAGTGGATAAGGAAGACCTAAGAAGAATTGATGCATTTGAATTATGGTGTTGGCAAAGAATATTGAATGTGCCATGGGCTATCAGAAGAACAAATAAATCTGTCTTGGAGGAAGTACAGCCAGAATGCTCCTTAGAAATGAGAATTGTGAGACTTCATCTCGCTTACTTTAGACAAATTATCAGATGGACCAATTGCTGGAGAAGGACATCATGCTTAGTCATGTAGAGGATCAGTATAAAAAAGGATATGGACTGACAAGTTGAGGCAACAATGTGCTCAAACATAACAACTATTGTGAAAATGGCACAGGACCTGGCAACAGTTCGTTCTGTTGTACTTAAGGTTGCTATGAACTGGAGCTGACTGGATGGCAGCTAACAATGTGATCAACCCAATCAATGAATATACCTGACTACATTATGTCCCATCCCTTCCTGAGGCCTGTTGCCAGGGTAGGGCATGTGTAGCCCCCTACTTATTTATACTTGTCTAAGTTTGGCATGGTTGTTTCAGAAAACAAAGAACATTTTAATTGCTCAGAAGATTTTAAAACACTGGAGACAAGAAAGCCAAACTTAGTTCTTTGTCCCTCAGCATATATACAATTACTACATTAGGCAGGACATTTCTAAGCAATCTCCACTATGCTGTACATAAATACTGCCTTATTTTGTAAATAGTTATCTTTGTGTTTTGTTAATCGTATCTGTGCGGTTTTGCATGGTCTCCAAGATATGGCATATATATTTTTTTTTTCTTGCCTGTATCTCCATTATTAGAATCGTCACTGTTGTGTAGAACGTGGAATAAGGAACTTAGAGAGAGATCCCATAATGACGCAAACTGTCAGGAAAGAACAAAGACATTTTCAATCTTCTCAATGTTTCTGAATTAAATGAAAGAGCATAAAACTATTTCCAGTTGGACATCAGTTATATTTGTAGGAGTTTTGAGCATCCATAGACTTATTAAAAAGTTATTGTGGACTAAGGCATGGGATTTTTTGTATCAAATAAAAGTAGGCATGAATCAGCCAGCCGGGAATCAGATGAATCCTGCCAACATTTCTGGATTTCTGGCATCCATAGAGAGCTGCAAAGGATTTGTGATGACCTTCCATGTCTGATAAGCCTCTTGATTTCAAACTAGATTGACTGGAAAGCTCTGCAGGAAAAGAAAATATATATTAGATGTAAAAATCACTACTTCAGCCAACACATGGACAGCCGTATGGGCAGATTTCTTACCCACTCTTTCTTCATCTTAGACTGGCCCAGCAACATAGTCAGGGAAGACAGAGCCAAAGGAGCTCAACAAACACATCGCTGTGGGAAGGGAAGCTCTGCCCAAGTTTTGAGAGTAGTAACCCCTGTACCTGTGACTGTGACCTTGTTTGGAAGTACATTTTTTTCTTTCATTTTCAGTTAAGTTGAACAAGGTCATACTGGCAAAAGGAGAGACCTAATCTTAATTCCTTCTGAGTGGTGTTTTATAAAAAAGAAGTCACATACAGTGTTAAGACAAATGCTATGTGACAATGGAGGCAGACACATCTATAAATAGCAAAGAAGCATCAAGGATTGCAGGCAGCCACCAGAAATTAGGAGAAAGGCATGGTTCAGTTCGTATTTCAAAGTCCACAGAAGGAATTGACAAATCCAAGACCCTAACCTCCATATTAGGACTCCTAGCTGCCAGAACTGTGAAAAAATAAATTTCTATCCCTTAAAGTCACGCACCTTATGGTGTTTTGTCAAAGCAGCCCTCAAAAACTAAGAAAGGCACATTTAAATTTTGCTGTTCTGTCTTCTAAAATCAACTCAGTTTAGGGAATTGGATGGCTGAAAATAGAAAATATGAGTTATTATAAAATATAAAGATATTTTACATCTCTGCACAGCTAAGTTTTTTCTTTTTTTAATTTTCCATCATAGTTGGAATTCAGGTAGACAAAATAATGTATTTAACACATGTAACACAGTCTCTAATACTTAGATAAAATGACTTAAATATTATATAGTCCATAGTTTCCCAAAAGTGATATCTAGAAATCAAGATTTAAGGAAAGAGCCGTTCTAAAGCCTGGCTCTCGTTGTGTGGAGCATAGTTACACATTTTTTTTTTTTTTTTTAAATATCATTAGTGAGTCTTATAATGACAATGTGAATTTTCAGCCTCCAAGATGGTGATTGTCTAAACTCAAACCCAAAACACAACATAATCCTTTTTTAATCTTTCCCATGTCACTGGTTGTCATGAATGAACTTATAGAAATGCTGATAGATTCCTACTTCTAATTTTTTAGCTGAGGATATTGTTGAAATGAGAAATTACATGATTAGCTAAAATTAAGGAGATAAATACTTGCAGAGAGAGATAAGACTTTCCCTATACTACACTATGGATCCTGCTAAAATTCTATATTTTTGTTGTTGTTGGTTGCCATAGAGTCAGCGCCGACTCATGGTGGCCTTATGTATATCAGAGTAAAATGTTGCCCAGTCCTGAGCCATCCTCACAATCATTGGTATGTTTTAGTCCATTGTTGTGGCTATTATATTAATCCATCACATTGAGGGTTTCCCTCAATTTTGCCGATATTCTATTTTACTAAAGATAATGTCCTTTTCTAATGATTGGTCTTTCCTGACAATGTGCCTACAGTTAGCAAGCCAAAGTCTTGGCCATTCTCACTTCTATGGAGCATTCTGGTTGTATTTCTTCTAAACGATGTGTTTGTTCTTCTGGCAGTTCATAGTACACTCTTAACCAACACCACAATTCGGTTGTATCAATTATTCTTCTATCTTCCTTTTTCTTTTTCCAGCTTTTGAATGCCTATGAGACGTTGAAAAAAACCATGGCTGGGGTTTCCTCCCTTAATTTATCATAGTGCTCCAGGACTAAATTAGTATTCTATGTTACTTAACTTTTTAATTGCATCAATCTTGTGTTTTCTTCTTTAATTAGGCTGTCTTGTGCCCTGTTTATATATCATGTACACTAATTCTGCTCATTTTTATTATTGTCAAAATTTGAGGATGAAATTTTACTTTCCTTAAAACTGTAGCCTGACATTGCAAGTCCATAAATCTAAGTCATCTGATTATGAAATAAATGTTGTCGTCGTTGTTATGCACCCTCGAGTTTGTTCCCACTCATAGCAACCCTATGTACAATAGAACTAAACACTGCCTGGTCCTGTGCCATCCTCGTGATCATTATGCTTGAGCCCATTGTTGCAGCCACTGTGTCAATCCATCTTATTGAGGGTCTTCTTTTTCACTGACCCTCTGCTTTACCAAGCATGATGTCCTCTTCCAGGGCCTGGTTTCTCATGATAGCATGTCCAAAGTATGTGAGATAAAGTCTCTTCATCCTTGCTTCTGTGGAGCATACTGGCTGTACTTCTTCCAAGACAGATTTGTTCCTTCTTTTGGTAGTCCATGGTATATTCAATATTCTTTGTCAACACCATAATTCAAAGGCGTCAGTTCTTCTTCAGTGTTCCGTATTCATAGCCCAGCTTTTGCATGCATATGAGGTGATGGAAAACACTATGGTTTGGTTCAGGCGCACCTTAGTTCTTTAATGACATCTTTGTTTTTTAACACTTTAAAGAAGTCTTTTGCAGCAGACTAGCCCGAGGCAATGTGTCCTTTGATTTCTTGATTGCTACTTCCATGGGTGTTGATTACGGATCCAAGTAAAATGAAATCCTTGACAACTTCAATATTTTCTTTATTTATTATAATGTTGCTTATTGGTCCAGTTGTGAGAATTTTTTTTTTTTTTATGTTGAGGTGTAATCTATACTGAAGGCTGTCATCTTTGATCTTCATCAGAAAGTGCTTCAAGTCCTCTTCTCTTTCAGCAAGCAAGTTTGTGTCATTTGTATAATGCAGGCTGTTAATGAGGCTTCCTCCAATCCTGATGCCGCATTCTTCTTCATATAGTCCAGCTTCTCAGATTATTTGCTCAGCATACAGATTGAGTAAGTATGGTGAAATGATACAAGCCTGACGCACATGTTTCCTGACTTTAACCACGCACTATCCCCTTGTTCTGTTCAAACGCCTGCCTTTTGGTCTATGTAGAGATTCCACGTGAGCACTATTAAGTGCTCTGGAATTCCCATTTTTCAAAAATTGTCCATAATTTATTATGATCCACACAGTGAAATGCCTTTGCATAGTCAATAAAACACAGGTAAATATCTTGCTGGTATTATCTACTTTCAGCCAGGATACATCTGACATCAGCAATGATATCCCTGGTTCCATGTTCTCTTCTGAATCCAGCTTGAATTTCTGGAAGTTACCTGTCGATGTACTGCTTCAACCACTTTTGAAACTTCTTCAGTAAAATTTTACTTACATGTGATATTAATGATATTGTTTGATAATTTCTGCATTCTGTTGGATTACCTTTCTTTGGAATAGGCATAAATATGGATTTCTTCAGTCAGTTGGCCAGGTAGCTGTCTTCCATATTTCTTGGCATAGATGAGTGAGCACTTTCAGGACTGCATCAGTTTGTTGAAACATCTCAACTGATATTCCGTCTATTCCTGGAGGCTTGTTTTTCACCAGTGTCTTCAGCAGCAGCTTGGACTTCTTCCTTCAGTACCATCGGTTCTTGATCATATGATACCTCCTGAAATGACTGAACATTTATCATTTATTTTTGGTAGTGACTTTGTGTATTCCTTCCACCTCCTTTTGATGCTTTCTGTGTTGTTCAGTATTTTTGCCACTGAATTATCTAATATTGCTACTCAAGGCTTGAATTTTCTCCTCAGTTTTTTCAGCTTGAGAAATGCCGAGCGTGTTCTTCCCTTTTGGTTTTCTAACTCTAGGTCTTTGCACATGTCATTGTAATACTTTACTTTGCCTTCTCAAGCCACCCTTTGAAATCTTCTGTTCAACTCTTTTACTTCATCATTTCTCCCATTCACTTTAGCTACTCTGTGTTCAAGAGCAAGTTTCAGAGCCTCTTCTGATATCCATTTTGGTCTTTTCTTTCTTTCCTGTCTTTTTAATGACCTCTTGCTTCCTTTTTGCATTTTGTCCTTGTTGCCATTCCACAATTCATCTGCTCTTCTGTCTTTAGCGTTCAATGTGTCAAATTTATTCTTGAGATGGGCTCTAAATTCAGATGGGATGTACTCAATATCATACTTTGGCTCTTGTGTACTTGTTTTAATTTTTCTCACCTTCGACTTGAATTTGCATACAAGCAATTCTTATTTAAAGAAACATTTTCAAAGTTTTCCTGTTAATCATCATGGTATTAGAATTTTATAAACATAGACTTCATTTGCAACCTTGTTAAAAAGATTGCATAGTCTATTTAGGCACTAATTATTTCCATATCATTATATTTTATCTAAAGTATCAGGAAGAAATAAATATCTTTACCAGTTCTCAACCTTACTGCCACTGGTACTTAAAAGTAAGGGACCAAACTTTCCCCACTTCTTTGCTCCGCTTTTGTCACTGTCTTAGCACTTGCATCTGAACAAATGAGGTTAATGAATAGTTATATATTTAAATGTATAAAACTGATCTCGATAAAAGGTAAGTACATACAAATACAATATAGTTAAGACCATTGCACAGAACATACATACAAACACAGTACAGTGAAGGATATTTCATAGAATATAAATTGATCTAAAAATGAACACACTAATCATTCTTAAAATGTCAGAGTTGATAGAATTTGAATTACAGGTGTAAAAGATGAAATTCACAGTAAATAAATGATTAAAAAGAGGTCATAACCATTACTTTTAAAAAAATCTATCCATTATTTAACCAGTATTTTGTAAGTGCCTTTTATGCTTAGAGTAGGAGCTGGAGCTTTCATGACTAAGAAAATAATACTTCTCCTTGGTTTGTCTATAGGTGAGTTGAACCTATATCCTGTTTATTTGGAGTCCCTGGGTGGCACAAATGGTTAAGTACTCCGAACCAAAAGAGGATCCTTGGAAGAAAGGTTTGGTAATATACTTTTGAAAGATCACAGCCGTTGCAAATCCTATAAAATGCAGTTCTACTATTAAATGATCATGGATTCACTATGAGTCAAAATCGACTCAAGGGCAACTCGTATTGGTATATTCTGTTTGCTTAGGACACTCCAGATTTATGCCTGTTTTATGATATAATTTATTAAGAAGACCCTCTTTCACTCTCAAATGTACTGTAGTGTGTATGGTTAATTATCATTACCATATTTGTAGGTTATTGATAAACTCATATACAGAAATGCTAAAAGAAATTTGATTCCCTTAATTAGATATTATTGTTTCTTTTGTAATTTGAATCTGATGCTGCCCGCATTAATCGAGGCTACTTCCTTTAAACTACAGTAAAAGCAGAATAAATATCTGAATATCTATTAACAAAGTCAATCTTAAACCACGGAAGCCAGTAAATTAATTTCTTCCAGCAGTGTTAAATCCTGTTTGGAGAAAATTGGGTAAAAAGGGTTATGACAACATATTATAAATTGACTGTAAATAAACCTCCAGTTTCTTCATGAGGGGATACAATGGTATTTACTCCTACAAACAAATATCCCATAATGTTCTATTTTCCTTTTTTTAGATAAAATCTGGGTATAGGACATTTGTCAGTAGCACTTTAATTGTGGATGTCAAATATAATTTTTAAAAATCTACTGAAGAAGTACTTGTTTGAAAACAACAAAAACAAACTGCTAAGATACAAATCTAAATCAAAATTGAAATAAGCACTGAAATGGTATAGAAGTCAATTCAGGACACTTTAAAAAACTCAGAATTCTGACATAATTAAATATATCTCACTGGCCTAAGAAATTTGTCCTTAATTTTGTTTAGAATGTGTATATATCTATATACACATTTATAAATATAAAACATCTATATATTTGAAAAAAAGATATTTAAAAAATTCAAATTACCACAGAATGTTTTGAGGCATAGAATGTTCCAAATACATATTTTTGCTAACTTAACATAATTTTTTGCTTGTTTAAAATACATAAGAGAAATGTAGATAAACAACAATGGAGTCTGTTTCTTCATAACGATAATAAGGATGAAAGTTGTTCCCCAAATTACAAAAAGAATAAACTATAAAAACAATTTGTTCCTTAATGTCAATGAATAGTTTTATTCGTTACTAACTCTTTGTGTAAATAAATGAGTGTTTTGTTTTATTTTCTGTATATTTAAGAGAAAAGCTCACATCACATTTTTTACAGTGTGGAAAAGAGTGGTGGTGACATCCTCATCTTTTCTCCATCCACCCAGCCCGTCTCCACAGTGCCTAGTACAGTGTATTTCTTACAGTATGTGCTCATTAAAAGTTTGATGGATTGTTAAATTGAGAAAATAAGTTGAGATGTATAATTTGAAATTTGTAGTTCTTGTGGGAAACAAAAAGAGGATAAAGCAGATAAGATTTGTTTCTACAGTTTCCATAATCCTGGTAAAATGAGTGGTGAGAATGGATAACCTCCAAACCATCCCACAATGCAATTTTTAATGACATTTCTTTTTTGTTTGGGAAAACAACAACAACAAAACTTGTGAATATGTTTATCAAAGAGAGGTGGGAAGTGCCACACTTGCAATTAAATTAAAATGGCTTATAAGGAGATAATCACATAGACACTCGGATTCAACATGAAACTTTGAGAATTAACCTACATTATTTTTTACTTTTCTTGAGAATAAATATTTATAGAAATTTCCTACCTAGATAGAAGCAAAATTTTAATTTTTTTCTCTTTTTGTAATTCATTTCCTTTTCTATATTAGTATTGGAGTTTTCAAACGTTTATCAATAAATCTCCATTTAAAAATTCTGAACCTAATTCTGAGGGGCAAAATCAATGAATGTTGAGTTCTATTACAAATAATGTATATAGCTGCAGTCAGCTAGATTTATGCATGCATACATAGAGGTATCAAACACAATTAAAAGTCAATGTATGATGTATGAAGTAATGGTTTCGGGTGACTAGATAACAACAGGAAATTTCAATTTTGTCCAAACCAGAAGCAATCCATCTATTCATTTTCAATTATTCACCAAGTAATTATTTACTGACTTTACCGATGTGTGTGTGTGTGTGTGTGTGTGTGTGTGTGTGTAGTTGTTGTTAATTGCCTTTGAGTTGATTCCAACTCATGGCAAGCCCATGTATGCACAGTAGAACTGTTCCAAAGGTTTACAAGGTTGTGACCTTTCAAAAGCAGATGGCCAGGGCTGTCTTCTGATGTGCCTTTGGATAGGTTTGAACCGCCAACCTTTAGGCTAGTAGTTGAGCGCTGAACTGTTTGCACCATGCAATTATATATGTATGTGTGTGTATATGTGTATGTCCCAATTCAATTTGATTAAAATTATAAGTATTTATAGTGTAGTCATCTCTGTCTTTATAATACCACCTCAAGAGATCGCAACATAAAAAATATATTGAACCACAATGCTATGCAAGTTTCTAGACCATTTTCTTTGAACAAAACATTTATTTTGTTGTGGATATCTTCATGAAAAAATAATCTCATCAACAAAATAAAGCAGAATCCCATCACTATTATATCAGTAAGAATTTTGTGCCAGACTAACAACGACATACATACAGTAAATTTAGTTGCCATAGAGTCAATTCCAACTCATGGAGACCTCACGTGTTTCTGAATAGAACTGTGCTCCATAGGGTTGTTAATGCATGATTTTTCAGAAGTAGATCACCATGTTCTTCTTAAAAGGCACTTCTGGATAAAATTGAACCTCCAAGCTTTTGGTTAGCAGCCAAACACATTAACACTTGTGCCACCCAGGGACTCTAAGGTTCATCAAAAGGCAGGAATCTTGTTTTGGGGCTACTTGGCAACGGATAATGATACAATTCCTCCATCCTGTGCTAGATGTCATCTGACAGTCACCTGGTGCCTTCTGTGGGGAATAAAATGAAACACTGGGGAGCTGGCACCTATGTTTGCCTCTTGCCTACATTGCTGTAATAAGTGAATGAACACTTGATTATTACTTTCAGGTTGTCTTGTTACTCTAATCTATCAGCTCAGTCATCTGGCAGTTTGAACATTACAATAAGAATTAATGAAATTTTTTGAAATATGCTATTTTTTATGGAAATAATGAAGATATGTTTGTGTGGGAGGGGGTGTCTTTTTTTTCTGTTCTAATAATCTCAATTAAATTGTTTTCTTTAAGAACGTAGTATACTTCAAAATAGTTCTATGTGTGAAAATGAGACCTAGAAAAAGTACACGTTTTGGAGCCAGACAGATTTGTGTTGAAGTATTGATTCACACAATTAATAGTTGAGTGATTACAGGTTATTAGTTACCCTCTCAATCTTAATTGCATCTATATAATTGTGATAATAACCATCTTTCAGTTAAATTAAATACGGATTTTTAATGCTTGCCTTCACAACTTCTTTAATCACTTGAGTTTTTCTCCAGTTTTATAAGCATTCAAAACTATTAAGGAAAGTAATTGCATAAGAAATAAATGTCTAGTTTTTAATGTACTGCTTTAACTAAAAATAACATTAATTATATCGTTACAGCTCTTCATGTAAGTTTTTGTTGTAAATGTGTTTATTCAAATTAATCTTTGCTAGATTTGCTAATTCAAAAAGTGAAATAAGTTAAGAAAACTCATTGGCCAAACATATTAGGAAAGTTTATGGGAATCTTGTGCTTTGCATTTACTGTGTGGGCTAGCCACATACTTTATTTCTAATTTGATGTAAATTGAAACCTAAAGCACCATCTTTTCTGTATCATTTTTTTTTTCCTTACAATCGTTTACTTAGTAGTGATGGAAGAAGCATTTTCTTGTCTTGAATAGCCTACTATATGTCTATTTTAATGAATTATAGCCATCAATTTAATTGATAGCTTCTAACAGAGAGATGGATTTATTCCCACAATGAATAAAACTACTTAACATTTTCAGTCTGTATAAATTATGTTAACACTTCTATTGGCTCTCCATTTTCAGCCTAATATACTGCTAATTTTAAAAGAAATCAATCAAATAATATATTTCACTAGACCACAGCTTCTATATAAAGCAGGGTAAAAACATTTTTTTTCTATAATGCTTTAAATCTATGTGTTTAATGATTTTGCCAGGAGCTTTCAATGAACCAAGAAGTTTTGACTTCTCTGATGTATATCTCTCTGAACTCCCTTTATCATTTTTACTTCAGAATATTCGTCTTTCCCTGACATCTCACCTGTGTAGTAAGATATCACTGTTATAATAATTTATTATGTGGAATTTCAGAAAATTTGTCCCCTAATTAGAAACTTGGATGGCTCTAGATCTATATTGTTTGTGATAAAGAGCAAAAGATAATGAAATTGTTAATCAGATACTGATTTCTGAAAGTATATAACTTTTCTTGGATGAGTGAAAAGCCCTACATCACATTTCATAGAATCTAGTCCACTCTATAGAATCTGGTGCTTAAATAAGGAACCACTATGGTTCAAAACATGTAATCATTTATAAGTTTTAAAATTTTGTTATATTATTAAATCATATGGGTCATTTACACTTGCTGCTTTAACCAAAAAATGAAACAAAGCAAGTTTTTAAAATTTATTTATTTATTTATTTTGAAAAACATTGTTGAATCATTTCATCGAATGACTTAGATTTTGTATGTTACATTGACATAAAAGTTTCATGGGTAAAAATTGCACTCACGTGGAGTTTACTGAAATATTTTGACTTATGTGATGTAGTATTATATTGCCTTATGAGTACTCTAGGTCCCTGGATGGCACAAAGAGTTCCTGTTCATCTACCAACCCAAAATTGGCAGTTTGAATCTGTCCACTGACACCATGGAGGAAAGAGCAGTTAATTTGCTTCCTTAAAGATTACAGCCAAGAAAACCCTGTGGAGCTCAGTTCTACTCTATAACACATGGGTCAACTAGATAGCTGTAAGTTTTTTTGGTTTTTTAGTTTTTTAATTTTCCTGAAGTGAAATTATGTGACTTATCTGATTCTTTTTAATACAATTTATTTCAATGTACTGTACCAAGTTTTGTGATTTGAATACCTCATTTTATTTTTAAGATTCATAAATGTGGGTTTTAATAAAACATCTAATTCAATTAATTTAATTTCCACAAAAATTCGTGACAGAGAGGATAAAAGGATACTACCCACTAGCAGTATCAAATTCAAATAAGATCTAAACTGAAGTTATAAAGTTAAACATGTAAGATGAGATCCAATATATACACTTCATTTATACACATAATGCAAGAAAATGACAACTTTTTAAATGGTTTGAACAATATCAAATATCCCATGGGCTTTGTGGTCACAATTTTAAGATTAGATCAGTCAGTATGATTGTCTTTTTTTTTTTTAATCCATACTGAGCTACATAGATGTAACTGAAGAGTAGACAGAAAGTTGGATCTACACAATATTGGAATTTTTACCAATTATGTAAAATGAAGCAAGAAAGTGACAACCATGTTAGTGTGTGCTGAAGGTAATGCTTTTAATGATGGACAATACAAATTAAGGAGGGTCATTGGGGAAATGAGGGCATGCCAGTGATGATAGTTAGTAAAATATTGGTTGGTTTGAGATTGTCTAGCAAATTTTCCCAAAACATATTGCTGTAAAATAACCATGTAAAATATATTGTTAAGACTTTATATCCTATATCAGTCAGCAATTGGAAAAGGACAGATTCCTTGTATCTACTATGCGATATCTGTGGCCTTGGTTTGAAGAACAAAAGGTTGGGGACTAAGGACTCTTGTGCTCACTTGTCTAGTTGAGAGATGCCTTATCATCCCTAATGAGGGTTTTTTGTCTAACTGCACTGTTCTCTGAGTCCCAACCTTAAATATTTCTATAGTCTTAACAAAATATTTTATATTCCCCTACTGGGTTTTATCTTTACTGTAAAGTTTTTTCTCAATTTTGGAATCTTGGATAGACTGGGAATGAGAAACAAATTTGTTTTTGAACCCAGCAAGTCCTTTATATTTAATAGTACTTTCTTTAGATTATTGCTATCCTCTCATACTTATCTAACAGCATCAAGAAAACAGGTAGCACATTAAACCCACTTCCTGGAAGTCGGCTAGCTCATCCAATTCATTAGGTCTATTTTCTACTTTCTATAGGACAGCAAGTGACAGTGTTGCTAAACTCTTACAATACCTAACACAATTTGCACTTTAAATTTCATGGAATCCCTCACAAACACACTGCTAAGGTCCACTAGGCTTTCTCTCACAATTTTTTCATAGCTCTGATACCTTTGGTTCACCTTCCCATCCAGGGGTGACATTTAAAATTTTTATTATGGTAGTATCCACTCCTAGGTACCAAAAAACATTACAGTTCCTATGGTTGTATAATAAGCTACTCAAAATCTTCATGGATTAAAAAAAAAAAAATCATGGCCATCAAGTCAATACCAACTCATAGCGACCCTATAGGACAGAGTAGAACTGCCCCACATAGTTTCCATGGCTGTAAATCTTTACAGAAGCAGACCACCACATTTCTCTCCCACAGAGCACCTAGAGGGTTTGAACTGCCAACCTTTTAGTTAGCAGTTGAGCACTTAACCACTGAGCCACCAGGGCACAGAATGAAGTATTTAGGGATTCTGTTCTTCAGGAATTTAGAGTATAGTGAGTATGATTTAGTTCTACTCCACAGTATCTGGGGCTTCATCTGGAAGATTCAAAGGACAGAACTGGAAGACGCTCATTCACACGTCTGCTAGTTGATGCAAGCCGCCGGGAGTGTATCTCAGTCCCTTTCTCTTCTTGGTCTTCTTCTTGTGTTCTCTTCATATTAGCTACTTTGGTCTTTCTCACAGCATGGTGTGGTGGCTGGTTTCCATAGACAAACATCCTAAGAGAGGGAGAGTCACCTGAAAGGTGTAGTCTTTTATAATCCAGCTTTGGAAATCATAGAGTCGTTTCCACCACATTCTATTTATCAAGGCAGGTGCAATTCCCATGTAGGCAAAAGAGGAGAAAAATATTTCCCCTCCCTCCATGTCATTGGGGAAGGAAAGGTTCTGGAGAGTATGTGGGATCACAAATATTGCTCTAGTCATTTTTTCAAAATACACCTGCAAACCTAACATTTATATTTTTCTAGTGCATTTATTTTGTGAGGCTCCTGGAAAACAGACTTGTATCTTCTCTCTCTGCAAATCTCCAACGCATCTTCCTCATCATCTCAGCTGATACTCATGGTCTATCCACATGGTTCACTATATCACCTTCTGCAGCTACATAGTATTCTGCTAATTTTTTCCCTTTGCTGAATTAAATTCTCAAACTAAATTATTTTAAATTGCAACCCCTCATACTCTCTCCTTCATACTAACTCTCTTACCTGCTTTATTTTATTCCATAGCATGCTTTACTGTGGGGTGATGTACTATATATCGCTTATGTGTCTGTTTCTCTCTCAGGTAAGACTATAACATCCATATAGGCATGGGTTTAGTCTTTAATGATCACCACTATATCCCCAGGATCTAAGACAATGCCTTGCACTTGGCACATAATTAATAAATATTTACCAGATAAATCAAAGTTCACTGCAAGACTGCACCACTTCTCATATGTATCCAGGAATGGAATTTCTTAGTCAATAATTTTATTATTGCCTGAACTTTCCAGAAATGCTTTATCAATTTATCTTGACATATAATGAACAGAGAATTTCCTGTAGCCCCAACTCCTCATGAATGAATGGCATTATCTATGTTTTAATTTTTTTAAATCAACTTCTGGGTGTAATTGTGATTATTCATTGTTTTCTAGATTCTTGACTTTGTCTTGTTCTAGATTTTCTTAGTTATTTTAATTGGTAGTCAGGATGGTCTTCTTAGGGACTCTCAGGCTTATTCTTTTTTTTTTTCCAACCGCCTCTGAAAGTTGAACACAAAATGCATTTACTACCTTGTTTAATAGCATTTCAGATTATGATTTTATCCCTTATTTACTAGGTAATAGATTTTCTGATCAGGAAAGAGCTATTTAGCCTCGTTCATGTATTATGGCTTGATCTACGATATTATTAGGATTGAGTGTTACTTAGATGCAATAATCATGAATAAAATAATATAGATAAAATTGCAAATTTGTCCTTTATTTCACAAATAAGGACTACTTCCTTGCCTCCCCCAGCATAGTGAATTATCACTCAACCAAATCTGACTCAGACAATATAGAAATCAATCAAGCATGAGATAGCTCATGAAGTAATTCAGAAAAATTTTCGGGCATTTCATTTTTTAAAAATCAATATTTTTTACTTATACTTTACAATTCCCTTGATCTGAAATGTATCTGTTCATCATTTATGAACTTTTCAATATAAAAGTTGTTGCAAAAGCATTTTCTAATATAAAGCACAGAAAATATCAATATGCATGATATAGTACATAAGTTCTGGGCATGTAAATAAATTACAGTACAAGATATATAAAAACGGAAGAAAATAGATTTACCAAGTATTAATTATTTAGAGCTTCACCTCAAAAAATTACACTTTGCTTCTGATAAAACAGGATAATAGTCCCTTTTATATATAATAACTGCTTCAAGTATGATTTCATTGGCATCACTTCAGTGAAATTGGTCTTGACCAGGTTGCTAGGGCACTAATAAACTTTTTAACACCAGATTCGCCTTACTTGGCCCTTTTCCTGTCTTTGGCTTTGGGAAGTCTCATTCTTACTGAAAGATTCTTTCCAAAGCTTATATAATGTTCCTATGTTTGTTTTCTTCTTACCTTCCTGGCTGATGCTTTAATTTTTGTTTTCTAGACTCTGCTGCTTCTAGTTCATTAACTATTATATTACTTCAGAGTTCTGTGTTAGGCCAATTCCACTTCTTCCTATCAGAGACGGAAAATATGTAGCATGAAGGACATAATTCCCACTTCAAGTTCATGATATATTTAGCTAATTCATCAATTTTCTATGACCATTTGTACAATCTTGAAATGCTCAAAAGCATTATAGCCCCCTGTAGACAATTGTCTTGGCAAAGGAAATACTAGCTGTCTTAATTATCTAGTGATGTTATAACAGAAATATTACAGTGAGTGGCTTTAACTCTTTCAAGAACCAATTATTTTCTGCTTTGATTTTTTTTTTTTTTTTTTGGATACCATGTGTTTTCATTAATGAAAGCATGCTGAGTCATGGAGTGTGTTTAAATTTTGGTTCGTAATATGGATTTTGAGAAATATTATCTGGTACTACATGGTTACTACAGAAATTTTAAGATTCTCAGACTCCATAATTAGCATGTGCTCCTCTGTGCCTCCGGATCTTGGTTGCTGATGTTTTTCGTGATGCCTTCCGTTAGGTTATGTGGGTAAATATTTACAAATATGACAAACGTATACACAAAAAAACAAACTAAACCCACCAGGGCTCCATAACTATCACACAGGAAGCCATAAATATGCTTAGAAGGATATTCTAGGGGTACAAAAGCCAAAAGAGACAAAATTTTTACCCAATCACACTTTCGGATTGTACCACCTCACTTGCAACCCTCATACCCCAGCTGTTTTGTTTCAACTAACATTTCCCTTGCATTTCACTGTTATGCAAATCCCCACTGGAGGACAACAAATGCTTTCAGTGGTAAAAGTATACTCCCAAAGAACTAGACAGCAGAAAAAAGTGAGTAGTATACCGTATGTACCATGGGTCATGAAAGGATTTTAACAAACAGAAATTTATTTTTTCACAGCTTAAAGGCTGGAAGTCTGAATTCAGGGCATCGGATCTAGAGGAAGGCTTTTTTCTCTCTGTCAGCTCTGAAGAAAGGTCCTTGTCTGTTTTCAGATTCTGTTCCTTGTTTCCTTGGCTATCTTCATGGGTCTTGGCATCCATCCTCCCATGTCTGCCCTGCTGGGGCAAGTGTTCCAAAGCTCTGCCGCTTCTCTGCTGCTGCTGCTTCTCTGCTGCTGCCACTTCTCTGTTGCTGCCACGGCCAGAGGGTCAAGAGGCCAAGGAACCAAGAAGCAGAAGCTGAAGATACAAGGAACACAGGAAGCCGAGCTGCCTCAGTCTCAAAGGGTATGGCCACAATCTCTGGGGTCTCAAAGGGTGGGGCCATGGCCTCTCGAGTTTCTAAGGGTGGAGTTGCCACTCAGATAAGCTAGGAGAATGGTGTGCCTAAAGCCTAGAGAGCAGAGTTGCTGTCCCAGTTGTCCTGGAAGGCAGAGCTGAAGCCCTGGGTCGAGGGACCTCCACTCAGAATCTGGAGAGTGTTGCCAGTAGCTAGAGACTGGAGGGCAGTGCCATTATGTGTAAATGGTCTCAGGGAACAGAGGATTATTTTCAAGCCTTAAGGGCTAGTGTAATGTGTTCTGCTAACTTACTTGGTGTCTGTTATCCCTTCTTTCCCTCCAATTTCTCCCATTTGTAATGGAAATGTCTACCTTGTGCGTGTTCCACCATTGTACTTTAGAAGCAGATAACTTGTGTTGCAGATTTCACAGATGAAGAGGAATTTTTAGGATTTTGGACTTGAAGTTGAATTAAGAATTTTTGTTATGACATGATGGGGTGAATGTGTTTTATATGTGGTGAGGATATGAATTTGGGGGGCCAAAGTGTGGAATGTCATGGATTGAATTGTGTCCCCAAAAATATGTGTTTCAATCTGGCTAGGCCATCATTCCCAGTATTGTGTGATTGTCCACCATTTTGTTATCTGATGTGATTTTCCTATGTGTTGTAAATCCTATCTCTATGATGTTGATAAGATGGGATTAACAGCAGTTATGTTAATCACGTAGGACTTGATCTACAAGATTGGATTGTGTCTTGAACCAATCTCTCTTGAGATATAAAAGACAGAAGCAAGCAGAAAGACAGGGGACCTCATAACACCAAGAAAGCATCTCCAGTAGCAAAGCACATCCTTTGGACCTGCAGTTCCTGTGTGGAGAAGCTCCTAGACGAAGGCAAGATTTATGACAAGGACTTTTCTACAGAGCCAACAGAGAGAGAAAGCCTGCTTCTGGAGCTGGCACCCTGAAATTGGACTTATAGCTTACTAGACTGTGAGAGAATAAACTTCTGTTTGATAAGGTCATCCACTTGTGGTATTTCTGTTATAGCAGCACTAGATAACTAAGACAGTTTGTTTACTTTTCCTACTGAGCTGCTTGTCTTTTTCTTTGTTCTGTAATTTTTTGTCAGTTAAATGTTGCAAATTTATTTCTTTCACATTATTTGTTGGTTTTTTACTTTCTGTGAGGTGTTTTTGATTAATAACGGTTCTTATTTCAATATGGTTGACATTTTCCATTTTTCTTTAACACATTTTATATCAATTTTGATATTTATGGGATCATATTTGATAATATATTTGATATTTAAAATAGCTTTTCCTACCAAAAATTCTGAACAGTATAATCCATATATTTTCCTTCAAGTTTTAAATTCTTTTAGTTAATTCATGTAGAATTAAATTTTGTGTCTGTGGAGTGAATTAGAGTTTTGATTTTATTTTTCTCCATATTGATATCTAATTTTTCAATGGATATGTTTCTGGGTGTTATTTCATCCCATTAATCCTTGGGCCAATACTAAACTGATTTAGTTACTATAGCTTTATATGTCTTTATATGTAAAGATAGTGCCATACTGTTATTCTTGTTTACGATTTTATATATTCATTTAATTTCATCTTTTAGAAACTGGCTACCCCGTTGTCCCAGCATAACTTTTAAAAGGTTTAACTATGTTCCATTAATCTGAGATGACATCTTTGTAATGTACTTATTGTCTATATGCATTTGGTTCTATTTCTAGGAGTTCTATTGTATTCACCTAATCTACTTGTCTATTATGTATGAGTTAATTGTATCACTTTGGCTCTAGTATTTTATTTTTGTTTATTAATTTTTTTTAAATTCTCTTAGTTGCTTTCATGAGTTTCTTTAATTTCACTTATTAAACTTACTTTTACGACTATTCTGCTCTGGACACTTTTGTTTTAATCATGATTTCTGAAATATTTGTCATTTTCTTACATTTCTTTCCTAAATTCTATCTACTCTCTTATAGTTTAATACTTTTTGGTCAATGTCTGTCTTTAGTTTTCAAATCCTTACTTGATACGGTTTTAATATTCCCAAATATTTTTGAGAATATAGTGAATTTAGTTTTCAATGCTGTCTTACTTTCTTTTACTTTGTGGCTATTTTCCAGGGGAAAATTTCATTGGTTGCAGTGTATTGGATATCTCTTTATGATTTTTTGAACTATTTTTTGTTATCTTTGATTTTGCTTGTTCATTTTTGTGGTGTTAGAATACATTACAAGATTGTAAGTTCAGTGGTTTTCTCTTGCATCAGTATATTGAAGTCCCAAAACTTTAGTTGATTTTGTCTTCTTGTTGTTAGTAGAAGTGTTTGTACTGTATTTTTTTTTTTTTTATTCTTGCATGATCATATATTTTCCCACTTTGCTTCTTTTTCTCTACCTTTTGGTGCTGTATTGCCAAAAGGTACTTTTCCATTTCTTTTTGCTCTTTCCCTTACACAGAAGCTGTGTTTCAAAGATTTTAATTTCATATTATACATACTTTTATGTAACTTCCTCATACGTATAAGGGCACTTTTTTAGTATTTTCAGATTTTGTTTGACTCTTTCATGTAGTGGTTTTAGAAAAAACTTTGGCCTTATTCAAGTTCACCCTTTTCTATTCCCACATTTATTGACAACCTTCCTTTGATTGTCTGAAAGCCTTGAAGAGGAGGCTTATGAGAAATCATTTGCTGAAATTTGACCTTTTATCTCATTTTACTTAGCTATTTTTATGTTTTGGCTTTCTTGGTCCACAAGTTATACTGAAGGTGTGGTTTTTGTCCTGTTTTAATTTTTCCGCTTGTTGTGTTCCCTTAGAGGAAATATAAGAAGAAGATGTCCTAGGTAGTGGCCATTGCTTTAAAATATTTGTAAGAAGTTTTACAGTTTTAGCTTTCATGAAGTTTATGATTTCTTTTGAGTTGATTTTTGTAAAAGTGGGAATTTTGCATTTGAGGTTGAGTTTTTTTTCATATAGATATTTAATTGCTTCACCAACATTTGTTAAAGACACTATCTTTTTTTCCAGGTAATTACCCTGATGTCTATTATTAATAATCAGTTGGCCCTATATATGTGGCTGTATTTGTGGATTTTATTTATTTCCACTGATCTATATGCCTATTCTTATTTTTATACCACATTCTCTTGGTTATTTTAAGTTTAGTGTAAAACTTAAAATTCAGCAATATAGGCTATCCAACTATTTTCTTCTTTTTAAAAAAAACAATATTTACATCATTTACATTTGTATAGAAATTTTATAATCATATTAACAATTTCTACATAAAATTGTATTGGGATTTTTATTGAGATTACTGAACTCATAGATAAATTTAGGACAAATTAACAACTTATCAAAATTGAGTTCCCAATCTATAAATATTGTGCATTCATTTTCTATAGTTTATCACAGCAGCATTTTTATTGTCTTCTTTAAATTTTACTGATGTCTGCCCTTATCTTTATTACATACACCATTCTACTTATTTTATGTTAAATTTGTTTTTCTTTTTCGAGTTTCTTAAGATAGATTCTTAGATCACTTATTTGAGATTTTGTTTTTCTTTTCAAATATGATAATGTAATGTTATAAATTTCCTCAATCACTGATACATCATCATCCTGTAAATTTTTGTATGATGTGTTTTCATTTTCAGTAAGTTCAAAATACCAGAGAAATTGATAAACTTATTTATTAGTTCTAGTAGCTTTTTTTATTTTGCAGCTTCCTTGGGCTTTTCTATGTAAATGATCACACCATGTGAACAAAGACTTTTACAGTATGCAGTTTATTTCTTTTTTCTTGACCTATTGAAGTGTCTTTGGCCAGACAATACAATGGTGAATAGAAGTGGTGGCAATAGACACCATGCATGTTCCAAATCAGTCTTTTACTGTTAAGTGTGATCTACATCTTTAACTTAAAAGTAACTTTCTTCTAGAACTTACATAGTAGTTCTTGTTTATTTGTTTGCTTTTGTTTTTGTTTTTTATCCAATAGACAATTTATCATTTTAATAATAATGTTTAGACAACTTACATTTATTTCAAATATTGATGACACTGGGGCATCAGATTGATTCTAAGGGAGACATACATGATTTCACAAATATTGCACATTATTTTCAAGTAAATGGGAAGAGTTAGCATTTAAAAGGAAGAGTAAACCTTTCTGCAGAACCAGAGGGTTCAAGGAAATCTGAGGATGCAGTTTCTTCAAGGGGAGATGCCATAATCCAAGGTCAATAGCAATGGTTCATGGTCCAAATCTGGCCTGCCATCTGCTTTGTAAAGAAAATTTTTCAGAACATAGCCATACTCTTTTGTTTAAGTGTTATCTAAGGCTACTTTCCTACTAAAGCATCAGATTTGAGTAGTTGTGACAGACACTGTACGACACATTAAGCCTAAAGTATTTACTACCTGTCTCTTTATGGAAAATAACTGTCATAATGGAATGAGATTTTTTAATGGCCTGGGGGAAGGGATGAATATCAAGGTGTGCATAGAGTGTGAATAATTTCTGATCATATGGTGTGGCAAATTAAAAATGGACACAGATTCTTTAGTATTGATTCCACTGAGAGTTAGAATCTAACCTCATCCACCTTCACATTGAATCTGAATAGTCTCAGTGAATTGATTGGGAAATAGAATAGAACCACACAGACAGAGTCACAAAAATCCTTGCAACTTCTTCTTAAGTATTTTAGAACACTCTTGATGTGATAATTAAGTCACTATATAAAAAAATCTGACTACATTGAGACTACCATGTTAGACAGCCTACACATAGGTCTCCCATTTGACAGTCACAGCTGAGCCCAATTTTTCAGCAATCCCTACAAAGCCATCAGGAATATGAATAAAGCCATCATGTATCCTCCACACCAGCATAGCCAACAGACAAATTTCATTGATTCACGTCAATCTGCATTATATAGACAAGCATAATCATCTATTTGAGCTCTAAGCAAATTCCTAAACCTCTAAAATATAAGACATAATGAAATGGTTTATTTAAACCACTGCATTTGAGAGATGTCAGCAGCCCAAACTAGTGGAATATGTGCCTCAATTCCAAGACGGAGGTCTGGAAAGCACACAACAGTATCTAGTACAGTTTACCAATATTTTGCTTAGGAGATTTGTATCTATATTCATGAGTAATATGGGCCTTTAATTTAATTTTTATATTGTTTTTTGCCTCGGTCTGTTATCGGTGCTTTATTAACCTCATAGAACAAGTTGGAGAGTATTCTATTATTTGTGTGTGTGTGTTTAAATACCTGCAAGAGATTTTACAAAGATTTTAAAGATTTTTCTTAAAATTTTGTTTGAATTCACCTCTAAATTTGCCTTCCTGGGAGCATTTTTCACTATTATTTTCTTTTGCTACTGTAACAAATAGCCACTAATTTAGTGTTTTAAAACAACACAAACTTATTCTCTTATATTCTGTAGGTTAGAAGTCTGACGTGAGTCTCACTGGACTTAAATTGTGTTTTCACAGAGCTGTAATCCTTTCTAGAAGCTCTAAGGGAGAATCTATGTACTTGCCTTTCTAGCTTTTTTATTCTGTATTCAAATCACAAACACTACATTTCTCTGACCATTCTTCTGTAACCATATCTCACTCTTATGAGAAAGCCTCCTCTCTTTTAGTGACCTTTGAATTATAGTGTTAGTGAAGAATATTGAGTATACCGTAGATTGCCAGAAGAACAAACAAATCTTTCTTGAAGGAAGTACTGTGAGAATGCTCATTATACATGAGGACGGCAAGACTTTGTCTCACATACTTTGGACATGTTATGAGGAGGGATCAGTCCCTGGAGAAGGACATCATGCTTGGTAGAGTTAGGATGGTACAGGACCAGACAGTGTTTCGTTCTGTTGTACATAAGGTCGCTATGAGTCAGAACCAACTTTATGGCCCCCAACAACAATAACAAAAATACGCCCAGAGTAGCCCCACCCACATAATCCAAAAATCTCCCCATCTCAAGGTGCTTAACCTAGTCACATCTACAATTTTTTTGTTTTCCCATTATCACAAATTTTAGGGATTAGAATATGGAAACCATGGGAGAGCAGGATTATCCTGCATACACGTATGGCTTAAGTCAGTCTTTCTATTCCTTATTGAGTTAGCTTGATATATTTCACTGCCCAAAACTGTGTTCATTTAAATTTTCAAAAACATTAGCAAACCCTTTTGATAATATTGTATTATTAATTTAATCATTCCTATATCTGTATTTTTCTATCTCCAATATTATTAGCAAACCCTTTTGATAATATTGTATTATTAATTTAATCTTTCCTATATCTGTATTTTTCTATCTCCAATATTATTTTCTATATTATTTTTGTTCAAAATCATGAGATACTTACATGTTTTTAGACTTTTTTTTAATCCCTTCAAGTCATTCTGTTAGTTATGGCCTAAGTAATTTTTTATTATATTAAAAAAAAAACAAAAACCAAACCCGTTGCCATCGAGTCAATTCCGACTCATAGTGACCCTATAGGGCAGAGTAGAACTGCCTCATATGGTTTCCAAGGAGTGTCTGGTGGATTTCAACTTCTGACCATCTCCTATATTAAGAACCTTCAATGTCTTCAAACATACGTAAGGTAAATATTTCACATGGCAGACAGAAACTTTTATTTTATGGCCTTTTCTTAGTTCTAAAGAGTTGCTAAACCAAATAAGTCATCAAATGAGCCTGCATTTTATTCACGGTGTATGACTCTATAACTGTTATTCTCCTATGTGGGAAAAAATACATAATTCTTGTTCTTCAGAACTTTGTTCATAGAAATTATATATATATATGTATATATAAATATATAAAATGGCATCACATTCATCACCAAAAAGAACATTTCAAGATCCATCCAAACATACAACACTGTCAGTGATAGTATAATACCTATACGGTTACCAGGAAGACCAGTAAATACAACTATTATTCAAATTTACTCACCAACCACTAATGTCAAAAATGAAGAAATTGAAGATGCTTACCAAATACTGCAGTCTAAAACTGATCACACATGCAGTCATGATGCATTGATAATTACAGGTGCAAAAGGTGGAAGCAAAGAAGAGAAACTGGTAGTTGGAAAATATGGCCTTGGTGATAGAAATAACATGGGAGATCGTATGATAGAATTTTGCAAGACTAAAGATGCATTCATTGGAAATACTTTTTTTTCAACCACATAAACAGCAACTGTACACTTGGAGCTTGCAGGTAGAATCCATAGGAATCAAATCAACTACATCTATGGAAAGAGATGATGGAGAAGCTCAACATTATCAGTGTGAACAAGGCTAGGCACTGACTGTGTGACAGAACATTAATTGCTCATATGCAAGTTCAAGTTGAAGCTGAAGAAAATTAAAACAAGTCCACGAAAGCCAAAGTATGACCTTGAGTATATCCCACCTTAATCTAGAGTCCATCTGACGAATAGATTGACACTTTGAACACTACTGACTGAAGACCACATGAGTTGTGGGATGATATCAAGGACATCATACATGAAGAAAGCAAACGGTCATCAAAAAGATACAGAAGAAAGAAAATACAAAAATGGATGTCAGAAGAGACTCTGAAACTTGATCTCGAATGTAGAATAGCTAATGCAAAAGGGAGAAATAATGAAGTAACAAATCTGAACTGAAGATGTCAAAGGGCACCTTGAGAAGTCAAAGTAAAGTATTTTAATGAAATATGCACAAACCTGGAGTTAGAAAATCAAAAGGGAAGAAAACACTCAGCATTTCTTAAACTGAAAGAACTGAAGAAAAAAATTCAAGCATTAGGTTGCAATATTGAAGGACTCAATGGGCAGAACATTGAATGACACAGAAGCATCAAAAGAAGATGGAAGAAGTACACAGAGTCACTGTACCAAAAAAACTGGTGGACATTCAACCATTTCAGGAGATAGCATATAATCAAGAACCGATGATATTGAAGGAAGAAGTCCAAGCTGCACTGAAGGCATTGCTTAAAAATAAGACTCCAGGAATTGACAAAATACCAATTGATACATTTCAACAAACAGATGCAAATCTGGAAGCGCTCATTCATCTATGCCAAATTTGGAAGAGAGCTACTTGGCCTGCTGACTTGAAGAAGTCCATATCTGTGCCCATTCCAAAGAAAGGTGGTCCGATGGAATGCACAAATTATTGAAAAATATTATTAGTATCACAAGCAAGTAAAATTATGCTGCAGATAATTCAGAAACAGCTGCAGCAGTACATCAACAGGGAACTTCCAGAAATTCAAGCCAGATTCAGAAGAGGATGTGGAATGAGGGATATCATTGCTGATGTCAGATGAATCTTGGCTAAAAGGAGAGAATACCAGAAATATGTTTACCTGTGTTTTATTGTCTATGCAAAGTCATTGAACTGTGTGGATCATGACAAAGTATGGATAACGTTGTGAAGAATGGGAATTCCAGAACACTTAATTGTGCTCACAAGGAACCTGTGCATAGATCAAGATGAATCTATTCGAACAGAACAAGAGATACTGTGTGGTTTAAAGTCAGTAAAGATGTGCATCAGGGTTGTATCCTTTCACCAAACTTATTCAGTCTGTATGCTGAGCAAATAATCTGAGAAGCTAGACTATATGAAGAAGAAGGCAGCATAAGAATTGGTGGAAGTCTAGTTAACAACCTATGATTATGCAGATAACACAACTTTGCTCGCTGACTGTGAACAGGACTTGAAACACTAACTGATGAAAATCAAAGAGTACAGCCTTCAGTATGGATTACACCTCAACATGAAGAAAACAAAAATCCTAAACATTGGACCAATAAGCAATGTCATGAAAATAGGAAAAAATATTGAAGGTGTCAAGGATTTCATTTTACTTGGATCCACAGTCAACGTCCGTGGAAGCAGCATTCTTGAAAGTAAAAGACATATTTCATTTTGCAAATATGTTCCAAGAAACCTCTTTAAAGTTTAAAAAAGCAAAGATGTCACTTTTAGGACTAAGATGTGCCTGACCCAATCATGCTGTTTTCGATCACCTCATATGCATGTGAAAGCTGGACAATGAATAAGGAAGACCAAAGAAAAATTGATGCTTTTAAATTATGGTGTTGGCTGAGTTGGAACTGAGTCGATGGCACATAAGAGCAACAACTATATATATATGTGTGTGTGTGTGTATATATATACACACATATACATACACACTATACATATATATAATTATAATCTACATATAAAGAGCAAGAAAGAATCTCATTCCTTCCTCATTTTCTTTCCTTAGACTTGATTCTCCTCTTATGTAATTACATAACAACCTTATTTTTTATGCCACATAAATAATTGCATTACAGTTTAATTATTAAATTGTCTATCTCAGGATGTTTGACAATAAGTTCAGTTATGGTCTGTGGGCAGTGACTCTTTTGTCATCTTTACCATCCTGTACTCAATACTTCTCACAGTTCTGGGTAAACAGTAAGCACTCAATACATATTTGATGAAAGAATTAATGATTATATCAGCATGATTTATAAATATTTCACTGTATTTATGTTCAAAGATAGACTAGGGATGCAATAAGTGAATTATACAGTTTCTTCTCTGTCACTAGACAGCTGTAATATTTAGAAAACCACTTACACTGTCACACTGTAGGAACTTATATTTCTATCTATAAAAAGAGTATTAAAACTAGACAATGACTTTTTCAGCATTAAATAGACTAGAAAGAATACCATTTTCCCCCTGTGGACTTTGATTCCCATACCTCTAAAATAAGATAACCTTTCTCACTGTCTAAAAGTCTTACTGCTAGAATATTGTTAAATATTCTGATTTCATGAGTTCAGAGTTTTGTATTAATCAACACTAGAAATTATGATTATTTACTTGATAGTGTATCATTCTGAGGATTATGAACTATGAAATATTTATTACTAATACAAGTTTACAAGTTATATTTTTAAATGTCCTTTTTTGGGAAAAATACTAAAGAAAGACTCAGTCAGGTTGGGTCCCATGTAAATTTCTGGTTGGTGGTGAGATGGAATAAGAATCACTTGTGGAAAAGCTGTTGCCAAGAAGAATGTGAGAATACATCTACAAGAATAAAGAAGAGTAAATACTAAAAAGTTAAAAAACTACATTAGTACAAATATTCCTTTCCATTATATTGTTTATTACTCCTATATGTCTGTCAGTTTGTCATACTGTGGGGACTTGCATGTTTCTGTGATGCCGGAGGCTATGCTGCCTGTATTCAAATACCAGCAGTGTCATCATGGAGGACAGGTTTCAGCTAAGTTTCCAGACTAAGCCAGACTAGGAAGAAGGATTTGGGAGTCTACTTCTGAAAAGTGATTAGCCTACGAAAACCTTATGAATAGCAGTGAAACACTGTCTGATATAATGCTGGAAGATCTCTTCATTGCAAATACCTTTTTTCAACAACATAAACAGTGACAATACACATGGACCTTGCCGAATGGAATACACAGGAATCAAATCGACTACATCCATGGAAAGAGATGATGGAAAAGCTCAGTATCATCAGTCAGAACAAGGCCGGTGCCAATTGCAGAACAGACCATTGATTGCTCATATGCAGGTTCAAGGTGAGCCAAAGAACAAGTTCACGAGAGCCAAACTATGATCTTGAATATATGCCACCTGAATTTAGAGACCATTTCAAGAATAGATTTGACGTGTTGAACACTAATGACCGAAGACCAGACAAGCTGTTGAACAACATCAAGGACATCATACGTGAAGAAAGAAAAAGGTCATTAAAAAACAGGAAAGGAAGAAAAGACCAAATGGATGTCAGAAGAGACTCTGAAACTTAACCTTCAACATCGAGTAGCTAAAGGAAATGGAAGAAATGATAAAGTAAAAAAGCTGAGCAGTAGATTTTTAAAGGTGGCTCAAGAAGACAAAGTAAAGCATTACAATGACATATGCAAAGACCTGGAGTTAGAAAGCCAAAAAGGAAGAACATAGCACTTCTCAAGCTGAAAGAACTGAAGAAAAAATTCAAGCTTTAAGTTGCAATATTGAAGGATTCTATGGGCAAAAATAACTGAATGACTCAGGAAGCATCAAAAGGAGATGGAAAGAATACACAGAGTAACTGTACCAGAAAGAATTAGTCAATGTTCAGTTATTTCAGGAGAGAGCATATGATCAAGAATCAATAGTATTGAAGGGAGAAGTTCAAGCTGTACTGAAGGCGTTGTTTAAAAACAAGGCTCCAGGAATTGAGAGAATACCAATTGAGATGTTTCAACAAATGGATGCAAGTGCTCACTCATCTATGCCAAGAAAATTGGAAGACAGCTACCTGCCCAACCTACTGGAAGAGATCCACATTTATTCCTATTCCAAAGACTGTTTACCCAACCAAATGCAGAAATTATCAAACAATATCATTAATATCACATGCAAGTAAAATTTTGCTGAAGATAATTTAAAAATGGTTGCAGCAGTAGATATGCAGGGTACTGACAGAAATTCAAGCTGGATTCAGAAGAAGATGCAGAACCAGCATATCATTGCTTATGTCAGATGGATCTTGGTTGAAAACAAAGAATACGGGAAAGATGTTTACCTGTGTTTTATTGACTATGCAAGTCATTGGACTGTATGGATCATAAGAAATTACGGACAACACTGTGAAGAATAGGAATTTTAGAACACTTAATTATGCTCATAAGAAACCTGCACATAAACTAAGAGGCAGTGGATCGAACAGAACAAGGGAACTCTGCGTGGTTTAAAGTCAAAAAAGATGTGCCTCAGTGTAGTATCCTTTCACCATATTTATTCAATCAGTATGCTGAGCAAATAATCAGAGAAGCTGGACTATATGAAGAACAGGGCACCAGGATAGGAGGAAGACTCATTAATAATTTGTGTTATGCAAATGTCACAAATTTGCTTGGTGAAAGTCAAGAGAACTTGAAGCACTAACTGATGAAGATCAAAGACCATAGACTTCAGTATGGATTATACCTCAAAATAAAGAGAACAAAAATCCTCACAACTGGACCAATAATCAACATCATGATAAACAGAGAAAAGATTGAAGTCATCAAGGATTTCATTTTACTTGGATCCACAATCGACACCCATGGATGTACAAGTGAAGAATCAAACAATGCATTGCATTGGGCATATGTGCTGCAAAAGACCTCTTCAAAGTGTCAAAAAGCAAAGATGTCACTTTGAGGCCTAAGGTGCATCTGACCTTAGGTGTTTTCAATCGCCTTATATGCATGTGAAATCTGGACAATAAATAAGGAAGACTGAAGAAGAATTGATGCCTCTGAGTTGTGGTGTTGGTGAAGAATATTGAATATACCATGGATGCCCAGAAGAAAAAACAAGTCGGCCTTGGAAGAAGTACAGTCAGAATGTTCCTTAGAAGTGAGGACGGTGAGACGTCACCTCACAATCTTTGGACAGGTTATCAGGAGGGACCACTTCCTGGAGAAAGACATCATGCTTGGTAAAGTGGAGGGTCAGCAAAAAAGAAGCCCCTCAACAAAACGGATTGAGACAGTGGCTGCAACTATCGGCTGAAGCATAATAACTAACATGAGGATGGTGCAGTACACAGCAATGTTTTGTTCCGTTGTATGTAGGTATGCTATTAGTCAGAACCTACTCGACGGTACCTAACAACAGTAACCTAACAACTACTAAGTGAAATATTTGTATTTGGGTATTGCAGCTGTTGGTGGCACCAGAACTTATTTCATGCCTCTGAATTTCTCATATCCAAATCTAAATGATCTTAAATGGCTATCCAAAACACAAAGATCAAAATAAAAATAAAACTGACGTATCTGGCTTCTCTCACCTGATTTTTCTTATTTAAGTAATAGAAATCTTAAGAAAGAATGAATTTACAGACAGTGTTTTTATTTATCTGTTTTCACTTTTGTGTCTGGCTATTTCTAAGTTAAAATTCTTATTTTAAACTCCCCATGGGATAATTCACTTCAGAACATTGCCTTCTGTGGAAGTTGTCAGTGAAACAACCAAAAAGTATACAAGATTTCCATTAAAGGAATGTCTTAGTGTATTTTTGAAACTTAATATAATTTAGAGTCTCAAGTAAAGAGGAATTATAGTAACTCATCATTTTTGTGAAAATATATCTCAGAGGAAAATTATATATTTAATCAATGGATAGAAGAGCTTTCTTTCAAGAATTCAATTATTTTTGCTTCTTCTTGTGCATTACTTGACTATAATTAAATCATATAAAATTTAGGTTGATATTCCTCAAAATAGCATTGAATAAATTAATTAATACATTTGCATTTTCCATAAGGAGGAAACAATGTAATTTTCTAGTTTGATCTTTCAAATTTGTTCACGCGTAAAATTTGAAAAATGTAATTTCCAATACTCATATTTAAAATGTTGTGGAATTATAAATCTGTCCCTTTTTTTCCAGCCCTATTATATGAATTTAAAAAAAATAAAACTCTGAGATGTTTTTCTTATAAAATCATTTGTGTAACAAAATAACGTGATCATTTGTTGTCATCTGTTCTTGAAAATTGCACCACCCTAGCCCCACAATTGCCTTAATAATTATAATAATCAAGTAACTGTACAAGCTTCAAGGCTCATTAAATGCTTCCTTTTTCATAGATTTTTTCCAAATTGTTAAATAAGATGTGATCATCCACTACTTTTAACACCATGGCATTTATAATTTACCTTGATTTATGCTTTTTATAGTTCTATAATTTTTCCTAATATATTCCCCATTTTAAGTGCATGTGACTGATGCTTAATAGTAATTTATTATATTGAAAAGTACAGGACTACAAGAAAATGACAAAATGAATTACAAAGGGCAAAACAAGTTTATAAAAGAAGCATATGAGTTACAATATTGCAAAAACATTATATTAAGAGAAATGTTGGAACAAATAGTAACTTTGAAGTCATCCAAAGAAGAGAAAATAAGACTCAGATGTGTTTATTTGATTCTGTTGAAGAAATAAAAGAAATGAAAAGAAGAAAGAAAGCTGTAACTTTAGTAATCATTTTAAATAGAAAGAAAATAATGTATTTTTAAAGTATTCATACATATGTACACTCACAAATATCTACACACATACTCAATATACAAACACACTTTTAATAAGTGCCAACTTTCAACCTGTGCTCAGAACTAGAATTCTAAATTTGTCACCAATTTTTTAATCTGTATGAAAATATAAAAAAAGATTCATAAAAATATCTTTCCAAATTCTATACTGATACATTAAAAGAAAAATCCATAAGAAATGTAATCAATTATTGCAAGATATCATTACTCAGAATATCATTCACTGATTCTTTTATCTGCTAATATTTTCAAAGACTTTCTAGTTAATAAAAAAGAAATTGACCTTATCAGTTTAACCATGGTAGTTTATTAATTCGCTTTCCTTAAAGAGTTATTTTTCCATCATTTAAAAGATTGTGCAACTTCTAACAACTCCTTTAGGAAAATTGAAGTTTTATAACTTGTAAAGTTTATTTTACAATGAAAACAATGCACTTTTAATGAAACACTTCAAGCCTGATTCCATCTAAATGTGGCATTTCATTGTATTAAAATGCCATCCCTTTTCTCATTATGTCACTGTACAATTTACATATACATTTCTTTCTGCCCTGTGAACAAACAGCTGTTATAACAAATACTGTATTTCAACTTGAAGATGAATATCCATCTACATATGTAAATAATCAGAATTATAACCAGTAGCGTGGAGAATAATTACCCCTGGGAAGCGTCACTATTTTAATCTTAACCAAGTAATAACTGTTTGTGCTGATGAAGTAATGGTAGTAAAGAGACGCTTCATCTTTGCATAAAGGTTAATTTGGAGAATTAAGAAAATAATTCTAAAAAACATGATTTGATTTACTCTTTGTTGTTTAATTAAAATGAACATCAAACACAATATATTGTTTGTAACATGTTGTGTTACTACTCTGAATATTTTTAGCTGTTCAGTAGCAAGAGCTCTTATTAAAATGGTTTTCTATTGAACAAATACTTAACTAAGAACATTTTAGAAAACATGTGAACATAAGTCTTGATGATACATTGTTTCATGTAGAATTAAATTGTTTTCTACAGCAATGTATAATGGAAATAATTTGTACTGAAAAATATTTCAGAAAGAGGCAAGCTTTGAAAATGGATTTATGGAATAATTTACCTTTGAGGGTATTAGGTTGGATTATGAGGTGTTCTTATAATGCAAATGTGAAGAATGATTGAAAACATTCCTTCAAAACTATTGACAAGAACGAGTATACAAGAGTGATGATGAAGGTAACATATATTACAAGAATTCAACAGAGAAAGGCTATGGATATTAAACAGAGAATTGGAAAGAGACACAATAATAATTCTTGAATACAAGCATTAAATGAATATGGACACAATGAAAATAATAAATTTTTATTACTGATAGTTTTGATGATGATTTAAACTGATCTAATTTGAAAAAAGGATGAGATGCAGGAGTACAGTAATGTAAGAGTATTTTCGTAGAATTACAGTGTTTCTGTTATTGTTTGATGGTATGTTTCTTTTTTTCTTAAAACCATATATATATTTAAATAAAATATTCTAGGTAAACAAAGATTAAAATACGTACTTAGAGGTAACTTATTTCTAAAAGTAGGTTAATTATTTTCTAATAAAAAATTACATCAGAATTAAGTAATATGTACTTAAGAAACTATTAAGATATATTTGTTTCCTTGAAGCAAAATATATGGACTATATATGGAAGTTTTATTTCAGTAAATGATAAAGTACTGTGGCATTTTAAAATAATTTGTCTTACTAATTACAAAATATACTTAGATACAGTGATGAATATGTAATCAAATGTTTAAAGTATTGTCTCATATGGCTTTTCCAGTGGAATATCATCTATAATAATCATTGACAAGCTTACATTGTATTTTTTTCTGGAACAAAATAATTTGATTGTAAAGTCATGTTTCTAATGAGTATAATCAGAAAAATAGATGTGTCAGTTATCTTTGCAGAAGTGAAAAGAAATTTCCCTGACTATACACAGACTACGTAGAAAAAAATAAACCATTAATTAAATTATAAGGATATTAATTCAATTCAGTGAAATAATTTAAGAATTCAAAATAGCAACAATAAAAATAATGAAATAATGATGATTACAATATTAAAAAAAATGTTCACACTTGAAACACCTTGAGGCATGATGTCTCAGAGGACAGTCCATATGAAAATGCCTTATAGTAAAAGTTTCATCAACACATAGTTTAATAAGAAAAATAGTCATTTAAAAAAATGGTAGTAGCAGAGGATGGAAAGTTTTGTTTCTTTCATTTTGCAGTTTGGTATAAATAAAAAGTTGACATTCTGATTAAACCAAAAACCAAACCTGCTGCTCGATCCTGGCTCATAGAGACCCTATAGGACAGAGTAGAACTGCCCCATAGTGTTTCCAAGGCTATAATCTTTATGCAAGCAGACTACCACATTTTTCTCCTGCAAAGCGCAGGGTCGTGGGTTTGAACCGCGGGCTGTCTGGTTAGCAGCCAACACTTAGCCACTGAGTTACTAGGGCTCCTTGATATTCTCTAAAACTTGTAGACCTTTTACTAAATTACTAAATACAAAAGTTAAGAATCAGAACTTTAGAGGTATTTTAATGTAATGGAAGAAACAACGATGTGATATCACAAATACATGTTTTATTTGGATCCTGGTTCTGTATCTTAATTATTTATGTGACTGTGTCATATATTTAAACATACTGAGTCTTAGATCTCTTCTAACAATAAATATCTTACTACGTGTAAGTAACCCAGTAGTTCCTCAATAAATGGTATCTATTATTATTCTTATTCTCCTAATACTATGTTTCATGTGTTAAGGTAAAAGTGTCTAGCTTATAATTTATGTTCTTCTTTCATATTTTGCTATCTACGTAAGAAGAAAATGAGCCACTCACAAAGCATGGAGGTCTAATAATACAGTCAACAAGTGAATAATGAAACAGGTATTCACAATAATTAATAAAAGTAAAGGGATATTTAAAAAAAATCTCAAACTAACAGAAAAGTTGCACACATAGACCAAAAAAGTTTCATTTTTCCTGAGAAATGTGAGAATATATAGCTGCAACAATAACCCATCAAGGGACATCTCCTTTGAGATTTGTGAAATAAAAGTGCACACTTTCATAGCTTACAGTCAGAACTTTCACCAACCCAAAAAAAGTGAAATTGAAAATGTAGATAAAAGTAGTCCCAAGTTTGCTAGTGCTCTATGTATCTGTCAATATCAGAAACAAATTCTGTTTAAAGGAATATACATAAACCATAGGCCTCAAAATACTGAAAAATCTTCAAGGAAGAAGATGAAAAACACTAAACATGTGAAGAGAAAACCACCATGAAAGATAAGAAAGCAGAAACAGTAAATTGTAGAATCAGAATAACAAATATTGTAGTTACTAGTATCATTAGTTTCATAATAATTACACCATTACATGTTTAAAGAAATAAAAAGATATTGAAATTATGATGAGGGAACAACATAGTATTAACATTTACTTGCTGCCTTTAAATGAAAAAAAAAACTAAAAATAAAAAATAATAACAATCATAACTAGAATAAGAAAAATGCAGTTGTTTAAACAGCAGGTTAGACCTATAAGAAGACAGTAAACGAATGAGATGCTAAATCTGAAGAAAACAAAATAAGAGGAGAAAGGAAAGATGGAATGGGGGGTAGAGTGGGAAGCATAACACTGAAATCACAGTTCCAGAAGAAAATAATCATGAAGCAGGATTATTCAAAGTTCTAATAGCAGAACAGTTTCCAGAATTGATGAAAGATAATAATCAGCAAATAAAAGAAGCTTGACAAATCCTAATCTGAATGAATAAAAAGGAAATCTACATCTGGAGACATCAGAGTGAAATTTCAGACTACCAGAAAGATTTTCATAACAGCCAGAAAGAAAAGATAGCTCACCTACAAAAAAAGATAAGAACTACACATGACTTATGAATAGCAATGGCAACAAGTACATGGAACATATCATCAAGAAATTGAGGGTGTAGAAAGTGATAGCAGAGTCAGAACCTGTCTAACTTCAGGGGGAATAATTACAAGGATCAGCCTAAAGCTGATTCCCGTGAAGTGGAGATCAGACATATCTCCACTCTCCAAACTTTTTACCAATTCTGACACCAGCCATCCTACCCACAGCACTTTCTACTTCTCTGCTGGGTTTGATAATTTGTTGCAATGGCCACACAGAACTCACAGACCATACTGGAAACACCTCCTCTCAGCCGCCTCAAGACAGGCCTCCTCTTGGCCCAGTGAGGACAAGCTCCTGTTGCCCCCTGCCCATCCAGGACAGTCTCCTCTCTTTTGGCTGTACACTCACCCTCTAAGCTGTGCAGTCCTCTCTGCCTTCAACCTCTCCACTGCTAAGTGACCCAGCTCATATCCAGTGAAGCAATTGGTTCAGCTCTCTTAGCTGCATCCCTAGAAGCAGGTTTCTTCCTTCACCAGCAGCTCTGCTGCAGGGCCTCTTCTGGGCCTCTCACTGTCTTCAGTGTTACAGCCCTTGACTCATGTTACAGATCTCTTAGGAGGTTCCTTGCTTCTTCTCTCTCTGCTTCTCTCTTCACCTTTCTTGCCTCTCTTGGCTTTTCTCTTTTCTCCTTTTTTCTTCCTTCTGTCTGCCAACCTCTTTGGGGCTGGCTACATATATAAGCAAGCTCCTGGTCTATTTCAAGGCATGGCATTCCTACCAGGACTACAAACTGATCAATCCCCTCTTAGTAGTCCACCATCATTTTATTTGCACAATAGGCTATAGTTAACTTCATTTGCATAATTATATTGACCAATCCCTGAAAGGTGCATAAAATAGAACAATCACAGTGTAGGCTGCAGCCTAGGGCCAGACAAAAAGTATCAAAACATCAAGTTGTTTCCAGTTTATCCAGGAAATGTCACTCAACCTGGATAAAACTAACAAACCCTCTAGGGTAGAAAACTAGGGTAAAGGTAACTCCTCGGGCCTTAGAGGAAAAATTTCTCAAGCTGTTTTTCCACAGAAACAAGGCAAAAGGCTACATAAAAGAACTCATTTCACCAAAGGGTTTAAAAACTCGCAACCATTTATGAATATCTAGGAAATAAATCTTTGAGAAAAAGAGTGACAAAGAGTTTTTTTTTTCAAGTCAAGTAAAAACTAAGAGTGTTTCCTTATTCAGAAAACAAGGAATGTCTGATATGTAAAAAAGAACAAGAGCAAAGAAAATGGTAAATGTATGGGAACTTCTAAATCACTATTGAGTATATAATAATACAATAACAATAGCTTTTGTTTGTGAGTTTAAGATAATCAAGGTCAAAGTAAAAGTCTAGACAAAAATATTTAAGGCAATCTGTGGAGTTATATTTTTTGAAAGGATAGTAAGGGTTTTGATTTAGAATTTTCACAATTAAAAAGTAGATTTCAACTTAAACCTTTTAAATTAAAGAGAATTTAGAAAGTCCTACACACACCAGGAATAGAACATAAAATTGTCAATTATATATAAAAAAATAAATGAGAAAGTAAAGGAGATGTAGACAAAAAAGTACACACAAAAAAAATAAGGTGAAACATTGACATAAATTTATCAATCACAATCATATAAATGGATCAAAATCTACAGTTAAAATAGCAGCATTAAATTGGCAAGATGTAAAATTCAGCCACATACTTTCACAGATGCACTACTAAAACATAAAAACACAGAAATATTAAGGGGAAATGGTATAGCTGGCCAAGTGATAACAAAGAAATTTACTATAGCTAAGTTATCAAACAAAATAGACCTAAGTGGAAAAAATACTTATTGGTATAAAGATGCTTAATATATACTGATGAACAGTTCAATTTAATAAGATGTTTCAATTATTAGGCATTATTCACCTGACAACAAAATCTCAAAATATTCAAAATAAAATTGACTACACAACAAGATATTGACAATCTAAATCACAATGGGAAATTCTAACACATCTTTCTCAGTATGTAATACATCAAGCTGACCAAAAGGAAATCAGTAATACAAATACATACTTTTAAGTATCAATGAAAAACTTTATTGTAATTCAGGTCATGTTTAATAAATTTTTATCTTATTAGAACTCTTAAGCTTCATGTTTTATGAAACTTCCAGGGGTTTATACTAATGGGGGTGGGGGAGACAAACTTGACTGCAAATTCTAAGTAAACGTTCTCCATACCCATTGAAGGTAGAATAAGGGAGAGAAAATGTGATAAATTTTTTGTTTAGCATTTAAGAAATAATGGAATAACTGAGAATACTTTGAGGATAGAAGATAGAGAATACTTTTTGAATAGAAGCTGTCTTAGTTATCTAGTGCTACTATAACAGAAATACCACAAGTAGGTGACTTTAAAAAATAGATATGTATTTTCTCACAGTTTAGGAGGCTAAAAGTCTGAATTCAGGGTGCCAGCTCTAGGGGAGGGCTATCTCTAAACTCTGTTGACTCTGGAGGAAGTTCCTTGTCACTTTTCAGCTTCTTCCTCAGCAGTCTTCATGTGATTTGGCATCAATCTTCCCACTTCTCCATTTGCTTGCTATGCCTGATCTGCTCTTTTTATATCTCACAGGTGATTAATTGAAAACACACTCTACACTGATATGGCCTCTAAATATAACAAAGACCACACAATACCAAATGGGATTATAAGTACAGGTATAAGGGTTAGGATTTACAACATATTTTTTGGGTGACACAATTAAATCCGTAACAGAAACCTAAGACCACAGAGTGATTTCATGAAAGTAATGGAAACAAATATAGTAACTACTCAAGTCAGGACTCAAGTCAAGACATTTTTTTTATTATTTTGTTTTATTTCTTAATACAGAGAAGTATACAGTCTCTATACCTGTTCTCTTAATTCTATTCATAAATCAATATTTTTATACTTTATTTGAAGTCACGTAATTGATTTTTTAGATATCACTTTGTCTAAATCTTAGTATCAATGTAAATGATTTATCAAAGATAAAATGATTTTTTCTAATTATCAATAATTACCACTGGACCCTATATTATTTGACCAAAGTTTTACGATACTTCCTTCATATTTATAATACTTACTGAAATACTTTCACTGGACAGGCTGACAGTAGACATCTGATATATATTTGATAAATTAATACATGATTTTTAATAATAAATAGTGCAAAACAAGTAAATGCTACTAGACCTTTAGCTATTGAAAATACAGAAAAACAGAATAAAAATTCTCTTGATTTACAATTTTTAACTTAGACTAGGGAAAAGTTATGAAAAATCTGAATATCTTTAGCAACCTTGAAGAAAAGAGATAAATATGTTTATATTCATCAGCAGATCCTAAGGTCAAGATGGTTTAGTTCAAAAGGAATTTTGTAGACACGATTAAGTTATGGAACTTGAGAAGGGAAGATTATCCTAGATTATCCAGATGGACCCTAAATGTAATCAGAGGTGTCTTGTAAGAGGAAAGCAAAGAGAAATTTGACTAAAAAAAAAAAAAAATCTGTTATACTGTGATGAATTCTTTAAACGTGTATAAGAAAATACTGGAGGATGTATATTTTGGATTAAATAAATAGATTAAACTACCAACTCTTCCTGTAAAGTAATGTTAGATTACATAATAACTAATGGACATTTGGGGAGTTTGGGGGCTTAGTGCTATTACAATGATAATTTCGTACTATTAACTTGTGATTATGAGAATAAAGTGTACAACTATGCGTTTCGCTTTCATGCTTAATGTAAACACATTCAACCACCATAATAATCTCAAGAAACAACCTTCTTGCATTTTTAGAGCATCATTTGGAATTTGACATGATAATGTCAAGAAACTGTAGTAACCTACAGTTTGAACAACTTTAATCAAAAAAAAAAAAAAACCAACAAGAAAAAGCAATAGGAAAAAGTAAGTTTGCTAAAGGAAGAATAATGAACAGAAGAATATTGACAAAAACTATTCAGGTTAATTGAACATATTAAACATTACTTAAGTCTAAGTATAAGGAGGAGTTTATTCCATATTTCCTAACTTCAAAATTTGCTTAGTCAGTGCTTTTTTATAAGTTAAATGCGAAGTTTGGGTAGGGCAGAAAGGCAAAGGAAATTGAATCATTTTCTGCAAGTATGTCTCAATCTTTTGCACATTATTTTCTGCTTTTTCCTTTAGTAGTAAATAGTGTGACAACTTTCATCTCAGTCTATCAAATTAAGTTTAATTTCAATTTAGCAGACTATACAAATTTATATATAGATACAAATTTATATACCATAAAACTTAGATACCACGTACGTATATAGAAGTATGGGGCATCTAAGTTTTACAACTGGGGATAAGAAATTTAATTTTCAAACATTATCATTTTTTTAATAATATAAGTCTAAGGAAATTTAAGAGATGTCTCATAGTCAAATGAATTCAAGGTATTTTAAAATAATTCAAACTTAAATATAAAATTGGGTTAACCATTATGTGATGAAATTATCTTTTGTAAATGATGGCTACATATAAAATGCATAATCTCCCCAATAATATATAAGAAAGTAATATTAATAATTATTTAACAATACATTAATGTCATTACTACCTATTTTCTGAGAAGCTTGCTAATCATAGTTCATAAACTGACTGGAATTTAGAAAATTCTTAGTAGTATCATGAATGATGCAAATGAAAATATCTTATTTCCCTTTATCATCAACATCTCCTAAGATGTACCTTATTTTTCTCTTTAAAGATCAACTAATCAATAAAGCATGAGTGAGAAGTAAAAATGGAGATGTCTTACTTAAACACAAAAAAAACTCTTGGGACTTACGGCTATATGTCACTTGTGAGCTTTAGAGCCTAAATTCCTAGAAATTTTTATGGAAACAAAATTTTCCTCTTTTCTGTTCTATAAAGTTTGCATTTGTCTACATGAAAGATAGAAGCTAGGTCAGATTTTCTGATGAAATACTTTTAATCATTTTGTTTTGAAAGAAAAAGTTCAAAAGATTTTCAATACAATTTTTGAAGTAACATCTCCATAAAATACAGCAGAGTGGAAAATATTACCTGGCTAGTATTCTCAGTTTACCTATGCATACATCTACTTTTTTGGCGATTTAGTTGATTTCCACTTTGATAAATTTCATGGGAATTAAAATATAAAGTAATTCCAATGTGATGTTTCTACTGAATCTGAGATGTATGATATATGCCACATATGTCTATTGACAGTATATTTATCTATTTCTCTGCAAGGATATCAAGAATTTGATGAAGGCAATTTCCTATGAAAATTCATTCTTATGACTTGCACTAGTGTCATACAAAGGAGTCCTGGTGGTACAATGATTAAGTGCTTGGTTACTAATTGAAAGGTTGACAGTTTGAACCCATCCAGTGGTTCTGCGATAAAAAACCTGGCAATCTGCTCTCATAACTATTACAACCAAAAAAACCTGTTGCCGCAGAGTTGACTCCGATTCCTAGTGATCCCATAGGACAGAGTAGAATGGCCCTATGTGGTTTCCAAGGAACACCTAGTGGATTCCAACTGCCATTTCGTTAGCAGCCATAGCTCTTAACGACTACGACACCAGGGTTTCCTCATAACTATTACAGCTTACAAAACCCTGTGTGGGAAGTTCTACTTTGTCACATGGGGTATCTATGAGTGGAAATTGACTGTACTAACATTGAACAACAACAACAGGGTCATACAAAGAAAAGGAAAAGAAGAAGAAGTGGCTGAGATGGACTGGCCTTAGATGGGTAGGAGAGCACTCCCAAGAAGTAGAAACAGTTATAAAGAGTTTGGTAATCACTGTCCATAATTTAGCAGCAGCTTATAGACATGTGTTCACTAGAACGTATGAGTGTTACGGACTCTGGAAGTGTGAAGAAATACAGCTTTTATTGGGAATCTGCTTTACAACTCCTGATGCATCACAAACAACAGTTTATATTGCGTTGTGGACTGTTTCAGTATACATTGTTTTTAGACTACAAATCTATTATTAAAGGAATATATGCAAAACTTCTAAAAAAGCAACCTTATACAAATTCTCAAATTCAAAAATATAATTTAGAAGGTATTCTTGAGAAAAAGTTTCTTCGGATGATGGTGTTAAGTAGTATTTCCACTTTTTTTATTACTTCTACAAAACAATAAGAGGCCAAAGGGACTATTATTCATTTATTCAGTAACACTTTTCAAAGTAAGTACAGCACAAAACTAGCAAATAAGAACAAATTTACTAAAAATTCATGTTTGAAAAAAGAAAAAAAAAATTAAAAAAATTTTACATGACATGTTCTGGCAAAATGGTGCTATAGGAAGAAGCACCACGCCGTCCCTCCACAACAAAGGTCCGAAAAACTAAGCCAAACAGAGAAAACAACAATCCTGCAACCCAAAAACATCAAATGAAGAGATAAAGAACTCAGATAAGCACCAAATGGAGTAAGAAAACTGACAGAGAACAAACAGCAAGTAGAGATTCATGCAGAGGTTCCCTAACAGCTAACGCAGCATGGATCTGCCATCTTGGACTCCTATCGGAGACCAGCACACAGGGGGTATGAGAAAGCAGCTTCATGGAGCTTCCAGAGGGAGACAAAAATATGGTAATTTGTGATATACACTTTCCCACCCCACACCATTCTTCACCCCCACTTGGCCTCCTCTGCTTCCTGCGACCACAGTCTCTTGTCCAGGAAGCACTGGCTGCTTGGATTCCACCCACCCGAACGGGCCGGCTCTCTGAGTGCCATTTGTTGGCTGCTGGTATTGCTTGTTTTCCACTTCTTTTGATTTCTACCTTACCTCTCACCACCTCCCCCTCCTTTCACTCAAATACCTGGCTCCGTGTGCCATCTTTGCTTCTTCCTGAGGGGCTGCAGAGCTCGGTTTGAGTGTGGAGCTGCTTCCCAGTCAGGGCTGCCGTGCTGGTGGGGTCTTGGGGCTTTTGTTCATTTGTTTGTTTTGAATTGTTTGTTTGTTTTCTTTTCCTTTTCTTGAGTTGGGAGCACTTTCTGGCCAAGCAGTGATGCATGGCTTGGAAACTACCCCCTCGGCTTGCACAGATGTGCAGAGGTATCCCTGAGGGAATTTCTTTTTTTGCTGTTTTTTTTTCCTTTTTTCTGTTTTTTGGGGGGCTTTTCTTGTTCTTTTTTTTTTTTTTAATTTGTTTTGTTTACTTTTCCCTCTTTTTCCCTTTTTGTCTTACTTCATTACTCAGTTTCTCATCTGTCTATGTCTTCCTTCTCTCTCTGTTCCCTGAATACCTGATATTGTATGCCTCACCGCCTTTTAGCCAGGCTGTACTGCAACACCTGATAACAACTTCTCCAGACCTCATAGCCGCACCAGTGGGATCCCTGGGAACTTTGCTATTCTTTAAACTTTCTGATTTTTATTTATTAATTCTTTTCTTCTTCCTCTTCTGCTTTTTGTTTCTCTCCATTTCATAGTCTTTCATCTCTCCACTCCAGCGGCAAGCTCTCCTAACATTCTTTTTATTTGTTTGTATGTTTTTAGCTCCTGTTCCTCTCTCCTCTGTCCCATATCCATCTAAGCTCCACACATAACAATCTCCCCACTACATCCTGCCTACCTGCACCATGCGCTTAACATCACACCACCAAGCAGCACAGGCGTGGCCTACTGGAACCTGCCCTGCACTGATTACCGACCCGTCCTGGGGCTGTAGTAAGTGCCACAAACAACCTGTCCCAGTAACTCCTCTGCAGCTAGAACTGCCCTGCCTTACCATACCTGAGTGACTGATCCTGTCAATTGGAGAAGGAGAACGAAAGTATTGTGCCCACAGACAAGCAAACAACAATGAACACACAGCCCACCTGCTCAGACATAGCCAAATATTTTAAAAAAGGGACAAAACAAACAAATCTACAATCAATAAATGAGAAAAATAACTACTGAATGTCTTGAAGACAGCAGACAATATTAAAACATTTACAAAAACAGGACAGGATAGTTCAATTAAGCATGCAAAATAAAACACCAGATGACATTCCAGTGGAAGAAAAGGTACTAGAACTACCTGATAGGAAACATATCTCTAATACTCAGAACTCTCCAAGAGCTGAAGCAAAAAGCAGACAAAAATGAGGAAAAAATAGACAAATTCATGGAAAATACAGACAAAAAATTGGAAGAATTCAGGAAAAT
>NW_004444261.1:178049-179111 GCF_000243295.1 Trichechus manatus latirostris
TAGCCATTAGAGAAATGCAAATTAAAACCACAATGAGATACCATCTCACCCCGGCATTACTGGCACGAATCAAAAACCCTGGAAATAACAAATGTTGGAGGGGCTGCTGGGAGATCGGAACTCTTATGCACTGCTGGTGGGAATGCAAAATGATACAACCATTTTGGAAAATGATATGGCACTTCCTCAAAGCTAGAAACAGACATACCATTCAATGCAGCAATCCCACTCCTAGGAATATATCCTAGAGAAATAAGAGTTATCACTCAAATAGACATATGCACACCTATGTTCATGGTAGCATTGTTCACAATAGCAAAACAATGGACACAACCTAGTAGCCCATCAACAGATGAGTGGATAAACAAACTATGGTACATACACACAATGAAGTATTATGCAATGAGAAAGAACAACGATGAATCTGTGAAGAATTTCATAACATGGATGAAACTGGAGGACATTATGCTGAGTGAAATAAGTCAAGAACAAAAGGACAAATATTGTATGAAACCTCTATTGTAAAAACCCATGAAAAAGTTCACACACAAAATGTAACAATCTTTGTTGGTTACCAGGGATGGTAGGGGTTGGGGGGGGGAATACTAAATAGGCAATAGATAAGTGGTGTCTTGTGTGAAGGGTAAGACAGTACACAGTACAGGGAAAACTAGCACAACTTGACAAGGAAAGGTCATGGAAGCCCCATAGACACATCCAAACTCCCTGAGGGTCTGAATTGCTGGGTGGAGGACTCTTGGGACCATGGTCTCAGGGAACATCTAGCTCAATTGGCGTGACACAGTTTATAAAGACAATGTTCTACAATCTAGCTTGATGAGTAGCATCTAGGGTCCTAAAATCCTGTGAGCAGCCATCAAAGATACTCCACTGGTCTCATTCCTTCGGGAGCAAGGGAGAATGAAGAGAACAGGATTCAAGGAAAAGATTAGTCTGAAGGAGTATTGGACCACAGCTACCAAGCCTCCACCGGACTGAGTCCAGTACAGCTAGATGGTGCCCGGCTACCACCACTGACTGCTCTGACCAGGATCACAACAG
>NW_004444261.1:179514-213036 GCF_000243295.1 Trichechus manatus latirostris
GTAGTCAATGTCACTGAACTGTGCATGTAGAAATTTTTGAAATGGTGTATCTTTGGCTATGTATAGTTTCACCAAAAAAGAAAGGTCGAGAAGGGAGAGGGTTGACATGTTGTGGGGTCGTTAACCAATGTCATAAAACAATATGTGTACTATTGTTTCATGAGAAACTATTTGTTCTGTAAGCCTTCACCTGAAGTACTATTAAAAAAAATAAATTTACATGATACAGTGCTTCTTAAACATATCGTGAGAGACCATTTCAGTAATAGGATCTTTTATTTAAAATTTGAAAACATGTTACTGTAATCAGCATGTATAGAGTAACTAACATTTTCTGTATCTAATACTTTATAATTATATGTTGTGATAAAAATTCTGTATGAAATATAGATTTCTGATCTTATGACCTTCTTTCTTTGCCTACTAACTTAAAATAACAATGATACTCTTTCAAAATCATGGTGATGTATAAGAAATGTTCGTAGTAATGTTTGTCATAGACCAAACCGTTGCTGTAGAGTTGATTCCGACCCATAGCGACCCAATAGCAACACTATAGGACAGACTAGCACTGCCCCTTAGGGTTTCCAAGCAGCGGCTCGCGTCATTTCCAAGGAGCCAACATTTGGTTAGCAGTCATATCACTTAAACACTGCTCCACCAGGGCTCGGTTTGATACAAGGTACACACTAAATAATTGATGGCTGTTTTCATCCACGCCAACACAGTGATTGTAATGCTTTGTGTTTCAGTAAATATGCGTGAATGAACAAACCCAAGTCATGTAGGTGGCTTCTTTGAAGTTTAGAACACCTAATATGAATTGCAACCGCTACAGATAGGAGACAATCTCATACTGTTTACTTCATTTCCTATATAAATATGACTTTTTGAACACCGAAGACCTCTCCCCTGTTATTGTTGTTGTTGGGTGCCATTGAGTCGATTCTGACTCATAGCTACCCCGTGTGACAGTGTAGAACCTCCCCATAGTGTTTTCTTGGCTGTAATCTTTACAGAAGCAGATCTCGAGGTCTTTCTCCTGCAGAGTCACTGTGTGGGTTAGAACTGCCAGTCTTTCAGCTAGCAACCCAGTGCTTAACTGTTGCACCATCAGAGACTAAAACTGTTTTGATCACAAGAATGCATTGAAGTATAATCTACATTCCCTAGTCTTAGTATATTATGTACACACGTATTTTAATTTATACATTCCGAACCCATATCTTTTTTTTCTTATCTCACGTAATAACATGTATCTGTTTATTTTAACACAGTGCATCTAAGGTTTCTTGTTTATCCTGCCCCCAACCCCTACACTCTTAAACTGGGACTGTTAATATAATTGTTCTAATTATTGGGGCATAAAATTCTAAAGCCTAGAAGATAATGTTGGAAGTCAGAAAATAATGTTTTGAAAAATATATATATGCAGTCTGAGTAATTTTTGTATTATAATTGTCATGAAAGTCATCCAGATCACAACTGAATAAATCAAAAAAGCAACACTATCGTCTTATTCACAAGTACTAGCTTACTGATTTGAAGTAGTTGAAAATATTTTTAAAAGGTTGCAGAAGCATGGACACTTGCAGTCTATGTGATCACAAAGTATGTAACTACTGTATCACAAGAAGACTGGAGATTTTAAAGGAAACTAGTAAATACGTATACATGTATGAGCAGCAATACTAAAGGATTCCCCCATTCTTTGGTGAAATTTATTCAAGGTACACAACAGATTCTTCCATAAAGGAATCCTGAAAACTGTTCATGGTTGTCTATTTTTCTTCACGTAGCTCCTAATTCTTTTAAAATATATACTTATTATTCAAGGCAACTTTAACATGTCTTTCTGTTACTTGACCCTAAAGGAGCCTGATAATAAGATGCATGTATATCAACACATATATAATAGACATGTTTGATCGGTATACAACATCTGACATATATTAATTCACAGACCATGTGTAACAAATTTAAAATACCCTAGACTTCCTAAGCACAAAGATTGTGAAAAAAAAATGTACTAGGAAAAAAAAAAGTCACAACACTATAGTGGTTGCTGACCCCTAATTTCATCCTTCTTATATCACATTAAATTTAAAAAAGAAAATTCATCTCTGGACAAGGTAGGAAATCTGTGTGATACTTGTAACTGGCTTGCCCCTAAATGAAGACTGTCTTCTTATTTTTTTGTCTCATCCGGGGTTTCTTTCATAAATAATTCCAGAATAATTCTGCTCTTAACATTTTTGAAGAAAATAATTCCTTAATTTTCTGCTGTAAGTGCTCACCCTTTTAATTAGTAAACAATATGCCTTCAAAACACAGTTTAGGACCCACCTTTCAGGAGGCCTTCTTCATTGGTGGCAAACTGCCCATTATGATTTATGTCACCTTCTGAGCTAGCTATTAATTAAAAGAATGTTGTATTGGGCATGATGAACTAGGAAGCAAAAAACACTCCCAGGAATAATTTTAAAAATCTGAAGAAGAAGAAAAAAATACATAATTTTAAAGGAATCAGGAAAAGTGGAGGCAAAGAGGACTAAATGAACTAAACCAGATAAAGGAAAGTCCCAGCAAGGTGAGCAGATAATTGCAAACCACTTTCTTACTTGGATGATTTTTTTTCATTTCTCAGAGGCACCTAAAAATTGGCCTTGGCTTAAACAGAAAGATGCTTCTGAGATAAATATAAATCTGAAAAATATTTATAGATGTTATGTACCCTAAATGCACATGGACCATTTCTGCCCATAGTCCTTTTGCTGTACGGGGAACAAACCAGGAAGCTAGAAATGCATGTAAAGAACATATTAAATTATCCTCTGATCCAAGTATTTTGAATAAGGCTCAATGTCTTACTAGTCAAAAAAGCCAATTTTACATACTTAGCTAGTCTTCTTAATACATTTACCAAATTTGAATTAGAAGCTTAAAATCAAAGCTCAAGACTAAGAAGGTATATACTGAATCCCCCGCAGTCTTTCATACAGGCGGAGATAGAGATCCACCATGCTGTCTATAAAATGTGTGGGAGTGTCTCCTCCTGAAGACATGTGACACAGAGAGGAAAAGTATCTAATTAAAATTACTACCAAACTTCATCTCAGCTTAATTCGTGATTGGATCAACAAAAGACAAATACCCTCTCTGGGCAAAATAATAAAAACTTTAGTATTGAAAGTTCTTTTATACACCAAGGCTAGCATTAAAAAAAAAGGTTTCAAAAGTGTGAAAAATTAACAACTGTGACCAACTATCAAGAGAAAATGGAATTGATAGAAGTAGAGTCTCAGATGATATGATGTTGGAATTATCATATGCACTTTAAAAATCTCCATTACAAGTATATTAAAGAAAAACAGAAGAATGAGTGGACAACATGCTTAAAAAGATGGAGAATTTTAACAGAATCTTTAAATCTGTGAAAATCTTTTCTACTAATTTCAACACTTGTGCCATTATCAGGGTAAATTTCTAGTGTCTGTTTTGTTTATTTCTTCCTTATTTATGAGTCAAAATTTCCTGCCTCTAATACATAGTGATGTTTGATTTTATGTTGGAAATTGTGAAGCACAATTGTTGTGAGACCTTTTTTTCTTCCTTTAGAAAGCATGCTTTCTTCTGGCAGGTATCAAATTAACTGGTGGATTAGCATAATACTTTTAAGATTATATATATTTTTATTTATGGTAAATGCATATGTAACAAATCATTTGCATTTTCAACATTCTTTCACCTGAACAATTCAGTGGCATTACTTATGTTTATCACATCTTTCAACCGTTATCATTATCCATTTCCAAATTTTCCCCTAACACTTAACAGAAGCTCACTATCTCCTAAGCAGTGCGTCCCCTTTTTTCCCTCCCTCCCACCTGTCCTTGGTAACCACTAATAAACTTTGGTCTCTATTGCCTATCCTAGATATTTCATGTGAGTAGAATCATACAAAATCCTTTTGTGACTGACTTATTTAATTCAGCATAATGCTTTCAAGTTCATCCATGCCCTTTCTAGCATGTATCAGGGCTTCATTTCTCTTTATGGCTGAGATATATACTATACTTTATTTACCTATTCATCTGTTGATGGACATTTCAGCTGTTTCCACCTTTTGGTTACTATCAATAGTGTTACAATGAACATTGGTGTACAACTACATGTTTGCTTTCCTGCTTTCAATACTTTGGGTTATATACCAAGGTGTGGAATTGCTGGATCATATGGTAATTCTATATTTCAACTTTTGAGGAAATATCAAAATGTTTTCCACAGTGGTTGTACCATTTTACGATCCCACCAGCAATGGATGAGTGTTCCAATTTCTTTGCATCCTCACCAACATCTATTGTTCTGTTTTTTTTGTTTTTTTTTTTTGTAGTTGTTGTTTTAATCATAGCCATTTTAATGAGTGTGAAGTGATATCTCATTGGGAGATTTGATGTTTAAGCATTTCTGTGACCTGTCTAAAGTTACCCTTATCCTTGTGCTAGAATAGCTTGATTTAAAACTTGGTATATGTGGGGTCTCAATGGAATGTGTGAGTTACTCACTGAGATCTCTTCACTCTGATTCACCAACATTCGTATTTTGTCCAGTGCTTTTGATCTCTATACTCATCACTTGGGTGAATGCTCCACAGAAAATATTCTCTGTCAGGCCTTGTGGAGTATTGCCTTGTATATATGTCTCTCATTAAGCCAGAGAAAAAGGGAATCCCTTAGCAGCTTTTTAGAGTTCCTTTTTCTGAACAGCTCTCTGCTCTCTAGTAACCTAACAATGCAAACTACAGCCACTTGAGCAGTCCTAAATTCCAAGCTCTGTATCCCAGCTCAGTAACATCACTATGTTCTATTTCCACACGATAAATCTGGGAGGCAACTAGAGGTATAAAGCCAAGATAATGAGGAATTAACCATGTTTTATTTAGCTCCTCTCTTAGCTATCAAAGTCCTACACTGTCTGTTGAATAATAATGAAAATAGGTGTCTCATATTTTTTACCTAGTTTGACATTCATTTTCGCTGGGATATCTATTATTGTACCAGTTACACCTTCTTGACCAGAAGCAGAAGTCTCTCCCTATTCTTTTTATAACACTGCTAATATAGTAAAGCAAATAATGTGAAATTTGCAATGAAATCATCAGTAGAATGTATTAATATCTTGCTCATATTGAGATGTAAGTGGAATGATTACAGAAAGTAGGGTAGGTGTTTTATTAATGTTACCATAAATACATTTTTAGCATGACCTAGAGATATTTCATTCATTATAGTAGTATTTAGCATACAGCTGATAACACTACAATGATGTCCTCAAGCTTGTGAAAATTTATGCAATACTTTCTCTAATCTAGCAACCTAATTATTTAAAAATAAAACAAACAAGAAAAAATAAAAATAATGTTGCAATGATCCATTTATTGCTTTTGACCACTTCAGTTGTACAAAATTTCCTGATTGCAAAGGCTATGCTTTATTGTCTCTCTATCCCTATTGCTTTATATAAACACTGGCATATACCAATTTGCATAGTAGATTAACAATAGAAAAAAGTGAAAAAGAAATGATATTAAAAATATGTTACGAACACAGAATTAAGGGTGACTATATACTGCAATAATATAAAGAACGACTTAGTGTAAGTTGGAAAGTACAGCCTAAGCGAGTACATGATTTTAAATTAAGAAATTATGAGGATGTTATTATCATTGCTAGTAGTAGTTTTAGAGGATAAGTTCACCAACGGAAAAGAAAACATGAGTCAAGCTAATCAAGACTGACTAGAGGAGACTCAAAGAACCCAAGATTGATTTGTTCCCCATACATATGACATTGTACTCTAAGAATATTTTCAGACTTTTGCTGTCTCATAAATGACTAAGACAGTGTCAAAATAGCCTTGTTTCCTATTTATAATTCTATACCATAGAAATATAGACTATTTTTAATTCAGCCAAATTATTGATGGCTTCTGACATAGTTATTTCTGTTTCAATTAGGGAAAAACTGAATGAAATGAATCTGAGAAGAGACAGTGTTAGGATATTTTTTTCTCTAGGCAGTCCAAATGAACGAGAGTTAGAGTTCTCAGAAGCAATAAGCTAAGCATCACTTTAAAGAAAGTTCATACTGAGACTATTGTCAGAAGCCATGTGCAAATGCCTGCTCTGTTTATGATGTCATACTTTGCACCAGACATCCGATTTTAATTTCAGGAGTGTACTGCTTTGAAATAAACATCACATTGAGAAAGTGAAGAAATAAAGAAAATGTTTAATTCTATCGAGTATTAGCTAAAACAAGATATACTGAAGGAGAGCAGAAAAAAGAATAAAAATATTTCAATCTTCAAATGAAATAATGAGTAAAGCAAGTGGAGTCAATTATGAACAAACATAAACCTATGTGAATATGTATGAAATTAATGTTTGAAGAAAGTATTATAAAGAAAAATGAACTCAGATTTGCATGTGAAGATAAAATCAAATACCTAAATTTTACATCACACATAAGTACTAAAGATTTTTAAACAATCAAGAATAAAAATTGAAAACTTACAGATAAGCTAACAAGAATAAATGACAGCTAATATTTCATTGAAAGAGCATTTTATTAACTCCTTTGAATTTTGACTTTACATCTAAAAGTTGTATGATATACTCATGTAACTCCTAGAGTAATATAAATCATTGGTTACCTCAACAAATAATTAAATTACAACTCAAATTATTCCTTGAAATTATCTACAACACTGACCTTAGATGTAATATGACCTCCATCTTATTACAGCTATTCTCTTTGTTCCTTTTTTTTTTTTTTACAGAGACCTTTAGTTTCAAATAAAAGCAGGTGTCTAACCTTTTCTTGCTTGGGTAATGGATTTTCATCCTAGTGGCTTTTTTACAGGTAAGGATTGCTTTAACCATTGATGAAATTTAGACCCATAATTTGTTATGTAGAGACATTTCAAGAATGAGTTAGAAATGCGTTCTGTAATTTTACTTATTACAAAATGTTGTAGTGTACTAGTTTGTAATTTACCTTGGCATGTAGGTTTTTAAAAGTTGTATTGAATATGTGTTGAATAAATGTGCAATAAACATCTTAGATATAAATATTCTGAATGTGTATATATAAATAATATTATAGACTAGGGAATACTTGATTCTAATGGATCTTGTAAATGAACAGTCTAGACTATTACACATGCATAGAGAGACAGTCTAGAAATGTTGAATTAGACTACATTAGTTTCAGAACTTCTATTCAATATAAATTCACAGTGGCCTTTAAAGTCTGTGCATTCCAAAACTGTGTGCAGTTCATAGTTGTTCTTCCCTTTTATTTTTGTTCTTTCTTATAATTACAGGCATCCTTTTGTTATGGCCTTTTTTAGATATTGCCTTTAAAAACTTAAGATAGTGGGAGCTGAATCAGATAATCATTTATCAACCAAGGTTTTTATCCTTTTGAACAAAAATCTAGACAAAATGACCCTGTCATTCAAATACTCAGAATGAATTACAAAAAAAATGTTTTGAATATTTCCAGAATTTTTAAGTTTGATCACTTTAAGCTCTATACATACTGATAGATTAGAAAGAGCAAAAGTAATAAAATGTGGCAACAAGGCATCTCATGTGTATTTTATAATATTTGTATATGGATTTGATAATTCTGCATTCAACAAGACTTTCATATGAAATAAATCAATGATTTAACCTTCAAAATTGAATATGCCAAAGTCCTTAAGTGCTAATGAATATCAAAACGTTATAGAAAAAAAAGTAATATTCTTCAACAAGCTGCTCAATATTAATCATGTAAATAAATGGACTTTTATACCACGTCATTAGTAATTAAATATTCAGCTTTAGTATATTGGAATTGACTCGATGGCAACAGGTTTTTGTTGTTGTTGTCAGTGTAAGCAATAATATTAAATTTTAAAATATTTAACTTGGTATATTTTTTTAAATAAAATAATTTGCAAACAGATCAAGTTTCCCACAATGGATAGCTGAGTGTCGATTTTAGGTCTCCCTAACTCTCATATAACCAAGGTGAGAAGTAAATTTAGAAATGTGACTAGATGGGATTCCCTGAATTTACCCAAAGGAAGACAAACATGCAGTTCATTATGGATGCTCTGGGACACATGTGTCCCACTAGTGTGAGAGTAGTAGACGCAAAGGTTTGCCGCCAGAAGCTAAACAGTGTCCCATCTTCGTTTTCCTGAGGCATGAGGTTGTGCCTGAGCTAGAACCATGAGTTATATAAGAGATCTCAGTACCCAAGGAATGAGGCAGAATGAAGTCTATCTGCTTCCAAAACAGCATGATACATATAAAAACAATAATATACGTTGTCATTTTGAGAAAATAAAGTACAAAATCTGAGATATAAACCATATTTAAGAATAGAATAAATTTTAACTAAAGGGAGATGTTGAAGCAAATCCATCTAGGACCTAAATGTCCTATGCCATTCAGGTTTGGAGAAGGAAGACTGGGGGTTGTTATGAAATGAATTATTTTCCCCCAAAATACGAGTTAAAATCTTAACCTTTGTAATACCTGTGAATATAATCCTGTTTGGGAATAGGGTTTTCTTTGTTATGTTAATAAGGCTATATCAATGTAGGGTATGTCCTAAACCTAATCAATTCTGAGATATGAGGAGCAGCACAGATGCAAGAGTAAGCAGACACAGAGAGGAGAATCACAAACTAGGGAAGACAGAAGCACATGTGACGATCACCAAGGAATGGAACACCAGGGCTACTGAAGGAAAAGTAAGAATCTTCACCTAGATATCACAGACAGAGAGACTTTTCCTATAGCTGGTGCCCTGAATTCAGAGGTATGAGGTGCCTCCTAAGTGACGAGGAAATAAATTTTTGTTCATTAAAGCCACTCCCTTGTGGCATTTCTGTTACCATAGCACTAAGAAACTAAGACAGAGTTGGACAGAGTAGTTGCTTGTTCTATCTAATATCAATGAATGGATGGATGAATGAGTTAATGAAAGGTACAGGGTAAAGAATATTTACAATCCGGGGAGGAAAGTAGAATCCATTTGCTTGCTAATTAGATTCATATGCAGTTCTCACTTAAGTTTAGATTTAACTACGACCTTTACTCTTGCAAATAACTTGTCATCTGTTGTGTAACTTGACTTCCATGACTTAGGGAATCTCTTGTGCTCATTTTTTTTCTTTTTAACAACAAATCCTATATATCACTGTTGTGATATGTAAAATCTGTGTATATAGCAATGTTTTTGAAATATAGTTTATAAGATTATAGAGACTCAAATAATATACTTATCTTGACAAATAGTAAAAGTTGATCAATTCTACTTATTGCTAAAAATGCTGAACGGATCAATGGCTAAATAGAAAGTAATCTGAGGCAGCTGAATGTACAGGGAAGCATGGTGGAAGGAATCACTTCTAGGAAGGCACAATGCTGCGCTGGAGAATAAAACGTTGGACTGGGAATCAGACCACTGGTTTCTAATTCTGACACTGATACCAGTTGCGTGATCTCAGACAAGTTACTCAAACTTCTTCAGTTAGCTTCCTCACTTGTAAAGCTAGGGGACGGAAGTAGGTCCTAGGATCACTTCTTGCACTGAATTTCTACAATTCCACATTATATAACAAAACTGGTAAGTTGTCACATATTGACAGACTTCAAATAGTCTTTGAATCTCCAAATTAAGTATCAAGTCCACAATTCCATTCAGATTACTTAGGGATTTTTTTAAAACATTTTATTATTTTAGACCACCACGCATCTGTCAGGTTATTGTACTGTGATGGCTTGTGTATTGCTGTGATGCTGGAAGCTATGCCACTGGTATTTCAAAAACCAGCAAGGCTACCTGTGGTGGACAGGTTTCAGCAGAGCCTCCATACTAAGAGAGACTAGGAAGAAGGACTTGTCAACCCACTTCTAAAAAAATTGACAGTTGAAAACCTTATGAATAGCAGTGGAACTTTGTCTGATATAGTGCTGGAATATGAGTCCCTCAGGATGGAAAGCACTCAAAATACAATTGGGGAAGGCTGCTTCATCAAAGTAGAGTTGATTTTAATGACATGGATGGAATAAAGCTTTTAGGACCATCATTTGCTGATGTGGCACAACTCAAAATAAGAAGAAACAATCGCAAACATCCATTAATAATTGGAACATGAAATGTACAAAGTATGAATATAGGAAAATTGGAAAATGTCAAAAATGAAAAAAATACATAAAGATTGATATTCTAGGCATTAGTGAGCTAAAAGGGAGTGGTATCAGCCATTGTGAATTGACAATCATATGGTTTACTACGCTGGGAATGACAAATTGAAGAGGAATGGCACCACATTCATAAAAGAACATTTCAAGATCTATGCTGAAATATAATTCTGTCAGTGGTAAGAAATTGTCCATAGGCCTACAAGGAAGACTAGTTAATACAACTATTATTCAGATTTATTAGCCAGCAGGCAGAGTCAAGGTGGAAGAGTAGTCAGGTGCTTCCGGTGGTCCCTCTTAAAACAAAGACCTGAAAAAACAAGTTAATCAATTATATATGACAATCTAGGCACCCTGAACATCAAAGGCAAAGTTGAGGAATCAGACTGAGTGGCAGGAGGAGGAAGAGACAATTAGGAAGCAGCCAGGAGTTGCCAGACTTGACCCAGCAGGAGCTGGAGCCCTTCAGGCCAGATAAGGTTGTGCACACAGTGAGGCAAGCAGTGGTGCTCGGGAGGCATTTTCCACACCAGGGAAGACCCAGCATCAGAGAGTCTATTTGGCCATCGAGAACCAGTGAAAAACAGCACTCTATTGGTGAAAGATAAGCACTTGCATCTGGCCTACCATATGGATCGAAAACACCCCCCTTTGGGAAAAAACTTATTCTCATTTACCTCCCATCTCCCTGCTCTGCACTGGGTCTGGGATGGCTTCAGTGATTGCTGAATCCCCTGGGCCAGAAGTAGGACCTGTCACATGCCCTGAGCCATTGTCCTGGAATTGGAGAGGGAACAAATTAACAAATGGGGAAAAAATAACAAAATCCAAAACATCAAAATATTACAAAGCATCTTTTCTGACCATAAAGCCGTAAAAGTGGAAATCAACAACAGAAAAAGCAAGGAAAAAAAATCAAACACATGGAAACTGAACAACACCTTGATCAAAAACTACTGGGTTATAGAAGAAATTGAGGATGGAATAAAGAAATTCATAGAATCAAACGAGAATGAAAACACATCCTACCAGAACCTTTGGGACAGAGCCAAAGCAGTGCTCAGAGGTCAGTTTATAGCAACAAATGCACACATCCAAAAAGAAGAAAGGGCCAAAATAAAAACATTAACCCTACAACTTGAACAAGTAGAAAGAGAGCAGCAAAAGAAGCCCTCAGTCACCAGAAGAAAGGAAATAATAAGAGTTAGAACAGAATTAAATGAAACAGAGAACAGAAAAACAGTTGAAAAGGGTAACAAGACCAAAAGCTGGTTCTTTGAAAAGATCAACAAAATTGATAAACCGCTGGCCAAACTGACAAAAGAAAAACAGGAGAGGAAGCAAATAACCCATGTAAGAAATGAGATGGGTGATATTACAACAGACCCAACTGAAATTAAAAGAATCATAACAGAATATTATGAAAAATTCTACTCTAACAAATTTGAAAACTTAGAGGAAATGGACAAATTTCTTGAAACTCACTACCACCTAAACTTACACAGAGGAAGAACAACTAAATAAACTATAACAAAAGAGGAGAATGAAAAGGTAATTAAAAACTCCCCACAAAAAAAGCCCTGGCTCAGATGGTTTCACTAGAGAATTCTACCAAACTTTCAAAGAAGAGTTAACATCACTACTACTAAGGGTATTTCAGAGCATAGAAAATGATGGAATACTCCCAAACTCATTCTATGAAGCCAGCATAACCCTGATATCAAAACCAGGTAAAGACACCACAAGAAAAGAAAATTACAAACAAATATTCCTCATGAACATTGACGCAAAAATCCTCAATAAAATTCTAACCAAGAAAATTCAACAACGTGTCAAAAAAATAATTCACCAAGATCAAGTGGGATTTATACCATGTATGGAGAGATGGTTCAACATTAGAAAAACAATCAATATAACCCAACACATAAATAAAAGAAGGACAAGAAACACCTGATCTTATCAGTTGATGCAAAAAAGGCATTTGACAAAGTACAACATCCATTATGACAAAAACTCTCAGCAAAAGAGGAATGAATAGAAGGGAAAGTCCTCAACATAATTAAGGGCTTTTATACAAAGCCAACAGCCAACATCATCCTAAATGGAGAGAGTTTGAAAGCATTCCCCTTGAGAACGGGAACCAGACAATGATGCCCTTTATCATCACTCTTATTCTACACTGTGCTGGATGTCCTACCCAGTACAATAAGGCTAGAAAAAGAAATAAAGGGCATCCAAATTGTCAGGGAAGAAGTGAAATTATCTCTATTTGCAGATGATGTGGTCTTCTACACAGAAAACCCCAAAGAACCCACAAGAAAACTACTGCAACTAATAGAAGATTTCAGCAAATATCAGGATATAAGATAAACATCCAAAAATCAGTTGGATTCCTCTACTCCAACAAAGACAACTTTTAAGAGGAAATCACCAAGTCAATACCATTTACAATAGCTCCCAAGAAGATGAAATACTTAGGAATAAATTTAACCAGACATGTAAAAAACCTATACAGTGAAAACTACAAGACACTACTGGCAGAAACCAAAAGAGACCTGCATAAGTGGAAAAACATACCTTGCTCATAGATAGGAAGACTCAACATTGTGAAAATGTCAATACTACCCAAAGTATTCTACAGATACAATGCAATCCTGACCCAAATTTCAACAGGATTTTTTAATGAGATGGACAAATGAATCACCAACTTCTTATGGAAAGAGAAAAGCTCCAGATAAGTAAAGCATTACTCAAGAAGAAGAACAAAGTGGGAGGCCACACAATACCTGATTTTAGAACCTATTATACTGCCTTGGTAGTCAAAACAGCCTGGTACTGGTACCACAACAGATACATAAACCAATAGAACAGAATTGAGAATACAGATGTAAATTCATCCACCTATGAGCAGCTGATATTTGACAAAGGCCCAAAGTCCATTAATCGAGGAAAAGACTGTCTGTTTAACAAATAGTGCTGGCATAACTTGATATCCATCTGCAAAAAACTGAAAGAAGACCCATACATCACACCATGAACAACAACTAACTCAAAATGGATCAAAGACCTAAACATAAAATCTAAAATGATAAAGATTATGGAAGAAAAAATAGGGACAATGCTAGGAGCCCTAATACATGGCATATACATAATACAAACCATAAATAACAATGCACAGACATCAGAAGAGAAACTAGATAACTGGGATCTCCTAAAAATCAAACACTTATGCTCATCAAAAGACTTCACCAGAAGAGTAAAGAGACCACCTACAGACTGGGAAAAAATTTTGGCTACAACAAATCTGGTCAGTGTCTAACCTCTAAAATCTACAAGACACTGCAAAACCTCAACAACAAAAAGACAAACAACCCAATTAAAAAATGGGCAAAGGATATTAACAGGCACTTCACCAAAGAAGACATTCAGGCGGCTAACAGACGCATGAAGACACATCACGATCATTAGTATTAGAGAAATGCAAATCAAAACTGCAATGAGATACATCTCACCCCAACAAGGCTAGCATTAATCCAAAAAACACAAAACAATCAATGTTGGAGAGGTTGTGGAGAGACTGGAACACTTATACACTGTTGGTTGAAATGTAAAATGGTACAACCACTTTGGAAGTCAACTTGGCACTTCCTTAAAAAGCTAGAAATAGAAGTACCATACAATCCAGCAATCTTGCTCCTTGGAATATATCCTAGAGAAATAAGAGCCGTCTCACGAATAGATATATGCACACCCATGTTCATTGCAGCACTGTTCACGACAGTAGAAAGATGGAAACAAGCTAGGTGCCCATCAGTGGATGAATGGATAAACAAATGATGGTATATTCACACAGTGGACTACTATGCAATGATAAAGAACGATGATGAATCCGTGAAACATAACATGGAGGAGTCTGGAAGGTATTATGCTGAGTGAATTTAGTCAGTAGCAAAAGGACAAATATTGTGGCAGTGAGTTGAAGTTAATATTAATTTTCCTTTGCATTAACAAAATATATTTCTGTTCTTGTTAAGCAAATAATCCGAGAAGCTGGACTATATGAAGAAGACTGGGGCATCATGACTGGAAGAAGACTCACTAACAACCTGCGATATGCAGATGACATAACCTTGCTTGCTGAAAGTGAAGAGGACTTGAAGCATTTACTGATGAAGATGAAAGACTACAGCCTTCAGTACGGATTACATATTAACATAAAAAAACAAAATCTGCACAATTGGACCAATAAGTAACATCATGATAAACGGAGTAGATACTGAAGTTATTAAAGATTTCATTTTACTTCAATCCACAATCAACACCCAGAGAAGCAACAGTCAAAAAAATCAAAGGATGTATTGCATCAGGAAAATTTTCTTCAAAAGACCTCTTTAAAGTCTTAAAAAACAAAGATGTCACCTTGAAGTCTAAGGTGTGCCTGACCCAGGCAGTGATATTTTCAATCACCTTATATGCATGCAAAAGCTGGACAAAGGAAGACCGAAGAAGAATTGATGCCTTTGAATTATGGTGTCTAAGAATATTGAATGCACCATGGACCTCCAAAGAACAAACATCTGTTTTGGAAGAAGTACAGCCAGAATACTCCTTAGAAGCAAGGATGGGGAGACTTCATCTCATGTTCTTTGGACATGTTATCAAGATTAACCATCCTGGGAGAAGGACATGATGCTTGGTAAATTCAGAGAGTCAACAAGAAATAGGAAGACCCTCAATGAAATGGATTGACACAGTGGCTGCAACAATGGGTTCATACATAGCAACAATTGTGATGATAGTGCAGAACCAGACAGTATTTTGTTCTGTTGTGCATGGGGTCACTATGGGTCAGAAACGACTCGACCGCTCCTAACAACAACAACTTAGATGGCAAGACTTTCAAGTTTACTCTTTTCAATCATACTTGGTAAAATCATTAAATTTCCTCCAAGTTTATAAGAAATCTACACTTGAACACACACAACTGTAGGAATAATCAGAAGGAATTATATATATGTATATATTTCTTTTCAGTAATTTTAGTGACTCCATAAACTTAAGTGTAAATAGCATGATTGAAACTATGATTTTGTCTTTCACTCATCTTTCTTTGTTGTGGCTTCTTACCATGACTCTCCTTATGGCACCTCTGCACATTATTTTAGAATCACGCGATAGGAGATGTTTGTCCAACAAACTAATGTAACTGAAAATAGAACATTTTCATCACTTTCACGTCTCTACGAAAAATTTCCAAGCCAAGTATCTTCTTATACGTGATTCTACAACAAACAAAAAACTCACCTGCAAGAATCTGAAGCATATCTATTCTCACATACAGGCAGTAGGATGCTGTTGAAGATTCAAAGTCTGGAACAAGGATGGATTAATAACACTGCTGAATACTACAAAACCAACCATCTATAAGCTGAGTAAAATTAATAAAACTGACAGTGAAGGGTTAGGGTTTCACAGAGACTATACTTACTATATTCTACTTTTAAGTTAGATTGAAAATTAAATTACATTTCTTTGATTTAATCATTCATTTTTATATATATATTAAATGGGGTTAAAAGCCTATCCCTTTAGATTGAATCTGCATTAATGAAAGGAATAAAATGTAAAATAACCTGTTTTGCTACTAGCCATAGTTATTTTTCTTAATTGAAGCCCAGAGACCATTTGTGAATGAGTTATTGAGTTTTTAAGAAAAACAATTTTACATTCAAGAATTTTTTAGATTATATTAATTACTTAAAAATGGAGCAGAGTACAATTACATTGTCTTAATAGACACTAGATTGTCCATTTGTGATTTTTATCCCTGAATTTATTGAATTAATAAATCTCTAAATGTTTTAAATAAAATTACAGAGACTATGTCATGTGGAACACTTAATGACAATTCCATGCTTATATGAAATAATAGAAAAATAATGTTTCTATTATTTTAACTTTACATATGATTAAAATAAAAATTTTAAAGCCAGGAGGGTGGAGCAAGATGGTTAAGTGAGTGGACACTCCCATTTGCTCCACTAGCAATTAACCCACTGAACAATGAACAACAACAAGCAGTCTGTGATCTCGGAATTCTGGATGGCAGCTGAGGTGTTGGAGAGTCAGGATGAGTCCAGAAGCAAGACAGAGGAGAAGTGGGAGCAAGACAGAAGCTGGGAGAATTTACCTGCTGAAATCTAGAATGCATGCTCTTTGTAGCTATTTTGGAAAGTTGCTTGGCAAAACCCCAAGCAGCGAACACAGAAAGGGAGCTGATCTGAGGAAACTATAGTCCGATTGTTTTTTAAGATAGAGTTTATTGGCTGTGGGAGTTTGCGGGCTGCCGAATTGGGAGGGAGTGATGGGAGACTGTGGCACTGAAAGACAGTGCTGTTGAATTTCACTGAGGCCTGGGATGAGTGGTCACTAAGACAAGGAGGAACTACAAGGACAGAGGGGAGGGAAATACTTCAGACTGATGGGCTACAGAGAAGCAAACTTCTAGCTCCCTGCCCAAAGTGGGACACCATGGGAGAGCCTGTACAGTGGCACCTGTGACGGAAAGGTAGAGAACCCCCAACTTTGCCACAGGAAAGTTGAGTCCCTCTACTTACATCAGAATTTGCTACCAGCTAAACCTTCCCTCCCATGCATGTGTATTAAATTTCAGAAATCAAGCATCCAGAATTTCTGAATCATCACTGAAAAAAGCAAAGTATAAAAGTGCCCTTTAGTGGTTCTCAGAAGAAGATATCAAGTCCACTACCACTGGGTTGATTCTGACTCATGGTGACCCTGTGGAGCAGAGTGCAGCTGCCCCATAGGGCTCCCAGGGCTGTGAGTCTTTGAGGTGGTAGGCTGACACATTTCTCCCATGGAGTGGCTGATGGTTGAGGACCCTGGCCTTTCAATTGGCAGCTGGGTGCTTGGCCGGTGCACCACCTGGGCACCCAATCAGAACATTTTTTCACAAAACCAGAATACAAACTCTAAATTTAAAAAAAAGATAACAAAAAGGCCCAAGTTCTACAAAAAAAATAGTACAACGCAGGAAATCACAAGAGAAGGAACAATCAAAAGCAAATCATGAAGAAGAGGAAATTTCCCCTGTGGAGTCCAGACTAACGCAAAGAACTGAAAAATTTCAGACTATGTTGTTAAATATGTTTAAAGAAAGCAAAAAGCACACAGAAAACAAACTAGTGGAAGTCAGGAAACAAATGGAGAAAAAAATGAAAGACTCAACAAAGAAGTTGAAAACAAAAGAGAAAGAAAAGAGAGAGAGAGAGAGAGAGAGAACTACCGGAACTGAAAAATAAAGAAACTGAATTTGAAAAAGCAAGATAAACACTCAACAATAGAGTTGAAAAGACAGAAGATAGAATAAATGAGCTAGAAGAGTAAATAACTGAACTTCTCAAGTTTTAAGTGAAACAAAAAAAGTGAACAAACTCAAAAGAAAATATGAGAGTCAATTAACATTAATATAATTAAGAAATCTAACATTAGAATTATTGGAATCCCAGAGCACCAAGTCAACAATAAAGACACAGAAACAATTTTCCAAGAGAAAATCAGAAAGAATTTCCCAGATCTAAATGGAGAACCAAGCCTACAAATACAGGAAGATACACAAACTCCAATCAGAAGAGATGCAAAAGGATCAACTCTGTGCATTAGCCTAATAAAATTCTTAAAAAACCAAAGAAAAAATTCTGAAAGCAGCAAGAGAAAAGTGCAATATAACATACCAAGGGTCTTTCATAAGAATCCCTGCAGAAATCCCTTCCAGAAACTCTAGAGGCCAGAAGACAATGACATGACATACATAAAATACTGAATGAAAACAATTTCCAACCAAGAATTCTTTACCACCAAAGTTGTCATTCAAAAATGAAGGGGAAACCATGACATTCACAAACAGAAGCTCTGGGAATTTGCCACTACCAGACAAGCTCTGCAAGTTATTACTCAAGGAAGTACTCCAAATGGAAAGGCAAGAGCATTAAATAAATACTAGAATGTATACACAGGAAAAAAAATAAAATAAAAGGGATAGAGAGAGAGATAAATCCAAAAAAGACAACAACACACGCAATCATAAGGACCAAGTATATGATATTTTCAAGGAGTAAATTCAATAATTCAATTTCACAAACAATACAAAATCAAATTTGTTAGAAATAAGCACAAAGTTGACTTAATGAATATAGGTTGAATATTGATATTAATAGAGACACACAAACAGAAATGGGGGAGGGAGGGATGAACATATCACCAATAGATTTATTACGTTACGGTTGTATGTTGTTATTTATATGTTAAACAATGTTACAGTTGCAAGTTGTGTCATGTAATATATGTGGTAACTACTAAGAAATCACTGAGAAAAAACCTTCAGCAGAAGAAAGAAAACAGAAAGGCTCATCACAAGAAAGTAGCCAAATACAAATAAAAACAGAAAAATTAGAATTGAAAAACAAAAAGATGTAAAACACAAAACACTCAAAAAAGAAATTGCAAAATGAGTGAGATAAACACTTCATTTTCAGTAATAACTTAAAATGTAAATGGTGTAAAAACCCAACACAAAAGGTAGAGAGTGGCAGAACGGAAAGAAAAAAAACAAAAACATGATCCATTCTGTCCATCCTTTTGCTGTCTAGAAGAAACATACCTTAAACATAAGGAAACAAAGAGACTGAAAATGAAAGGATGGAGAAAATTATTACATGCAACAAGTAAACAAAAAAGAGATGGAGTTGCCTATCTGATATCAGACAAAATAGATTTTAATTCAAAATATATTACAAAAGATAAAGAAAGTCATTATGTATTAATAAAAGGGTTAATCCAGCTAGAAGACTTAACTAGTATAAATATACATGCACTTAACAGTCATTCTCCAAAATACATGAAATACTAATACAAAATGAGAAATATACAACTCCACAATAATAGTAAGGAACTTCAATACATCACTTTCAAATATAGATAGAATATCTAAAATGAAGATCTCTAAGAACACTGAGAGCTGAAATAAAACCATAAGCCAATTGGACTTAACAGAGATATATAGAACACTGCACCCAGCATCAGAACAATACACATTCTTCTCCAGCATACATGCAATCATTTTCCACAATAGATGATATGCTAGGACACAAAACAAGTCTCAATGAATTTAAAAAGATTGAAATCATACAAAGCATCTTCTCTGACCTTAACTGTATGAAGCTAGAAAACAACAACAGGAAAAATAAGGAAACACACACACACATACGGAAACTAAATAACACGCTACTGAAAAACTATTGGGTCATAGGAGAAATCAAAAGTGAAATTAAAAAAAAAATTCCTAGAATCAAACTAAAATGAAAACAAAATTTATCAAAATCATTAGGGCACAACAAAAGCAGTACTGAGAGGGAAATTCATAGCAATAAATGCCGACATTAAAAAAGAAGAAAGATCCCAAATCATTAACTTAAGCTAACAACTTGGACAAATAGAGAAAGAAGAGCATAAGAAACGAAAAGCTACCAGGAAAGAAAAAGGAAAATTAAAGATCATAGGAGAAATGACAAAGTCAGAAGTTGATTCTTTGAAAAGGTCAATAAAATAGACAAACCACTGACTAGAAGGACAGAAGAAAAAATACCAGAAGAGGCAAATAACCAAGTTAAGAAATGAAATTGGTGACATTACAACTGATCCAACAGGGATAAAGAAGACTATAACTGATTGCTGTAAAAAATTGTATTCCCACAAATGATTAAATGAAATGGACAAATTACTGGAAACACACTACACACCCAAACTAACACAAACAGAGATAGAAAATTTAAACAGACCTATTACAGAATAGATTAAAGACATCATAATAAAACTACCACCACCAACAAAAAGTCCAAAACCCATTGGCTACACTGGAGAATTCTACCAAACATTCGGAGAAGAGTTGACACCAATTATGCTCAATCTCTTCCAAAAAATAGAAGAGGAAGGAAAATTACTGAATTCTTTCTTTGAAGCCAGTATAACTCTGATACCTAAACCAGGCAAAGACATCACAAAAATAAAAAAAGAAAGAAAAGAAAATTACAAACTAATACCACTTATGAACATACATGCAAAAAGACAATTACAAACAAATATCCGTTATGAACATACATGCAAAAATTCTCAACAAAATCGGAGCCAAAAGAATTAAACAGCATATTAAAAAAATTGTACATCATGATCAGGTGGGATTAATACCAGAAACGCAAGGATGGTTCTACTTTAGAAAATCAATCAATGTAATCCACCACATAAATAGAACAAAGGAAAATAACCATATGATCATATCAATTAATGCAGAAAAGACATTCGATAAAATTCAACACCCTTTCGTAATAAAAACTCTTAACAAAATAGAAATAGCAGGGACATTTCTCAACATAATTAAGGTCATATAAGCAAAACCAACAGCCACCGTTATATCCAATAGTGAAAGTCTGAGAGCCTTCCATCTGAGGACAGAAACAAGACAAGGATGCCCATTATTATTACTCTTAATCAACATTGTACTGGAAGTCCTGGCCAGTGCAATAAGACAAGAAAGAGAAATGAAAGATAACAAAATTGGAAAGGAAGAATAAAACTAGCTCCATTTGCAGATAACATGAACCTATACATAGAAGATAGCATAGATTCCACAAGAAAACTGCTGGCACTAATAGAAGAATTTATCAACATTGCAGGGTACAAGAATAACACACAAAAATAGCTGGGTTCCTCTACATTAACAAAGACTACTCTGAAAAATCAAGAAAACAATACTATTTAAATAGCCCCCAAATTGACAAAATACTTAGGAATTAATTTAACCAGGGACATAAAAGACTTATACAGTGAAAGTTATAAAACACTGCTACAAGAGACTAAAAGAGATCTACGAAAATGGATGAACATCCTGTGCTCATGGATTGGAAGACTTAATATAATGAAAACGTCAATTCTACCTCAAGTGATTTACAGATATAATGCAATCCCTATACAAGTCTCAACAACATTCTCTGCTGAAATGGAAAAACTAATGACAAACTTCATATGGAAAGGAAAGAAACCCCAAATAGCCAAAGCAATATTGAAGAAAAAGAACAAAACAGGATCCCTCACACTCCTTAACATTAAACTATACTATATAGCCACTGTAATCAAAACAGCCTCGTATTGGTTCAATGATAGACACATACACCAGTGGAATAGAATTGAGAACTCAGAATTAAACTCATCCATCTATGAACAACTGATTTTTGACAAGGGGTCAAAGTCCATTCAGTGGGGGAAGAAACAGTCTCTTTAATAAGTGGGGCTGGCAAACCTGGATATCCACTTGCAGAAAAATAAAGCACAACAAATATCTCACTCCATACACAAAAACTAAATTGAAATGGGTCAAATACCTAGATGTTAAAACTAAAACCATAAAATTCCTGGAGGAAAATTATGGGAACTAATCATTTGTAAAAATGAGCATAATAAACATAACAACATACACAAATAGAAAAAATTCAAAATAAATAGGGCCTCCTAAAAGTTAAAAACTTATGCTCATCAAAAGACTTTATTAAAAGAGTAAATAGATAACCGACAGACTGGGAATATATCTTCCAGTAAGGGTCTAATCTTTAGAAAACTGCAACAACTCAACAACAAAAACACAAACAACCCAATCACAAAACAGGCAAAGGATGTGAACAGAACCTTCACCAAAGAGAACATCCAAGCAGCCAGCAAACATATGAAAAGATGTTCACAATCATTAGCCATTAGAGAGATGCAAATCAAAACTACAATGAGATACCATGTAATCCGGTTAAAATGGCACTGATATTAAGGGAAAAAAAAGAAAAAAAGCGGATAACAAAAAATGTTGGCTAGGATGTGGGGAGATTGGAACCCATATCCATTACGGGTAGGACTGTAAAATAGTACAAAAACCAAACTGTATAGAACTACCCTATGATCTAACAATCTCATTCCCACATAAATACACTGTTGTTAGGTGCCTTCGAGTTGGTTCTGACTCACAGCTACCCTATGTACAACAGAACAAAACACTGCCCGGTCCTGTGCCATGCTCACAATCATTGCTATGTTTGAGCCCATTGTTGCAGCCACTGTGTCAATCCATCTCCTTGAGGGTCTTCCTCTTTTTTGCTAACCCTTTACTTTACCAAACATGACATCCTTCTGTAGGAACTGGACCCTCCTGGTAACATGTCCAAAGTACATGAGATGACGTCTCACCATGCTCGTTTCTAAGGAGCGTTCTGCTAGTACTTTTTCAAAGACAGATTTGTTCATTCTTTTAACAGTCCATAGTATATTCAATATTCTTCACCAACACCATAATTCAAAGCCTTCAATTCTTCCTTCTTCTTTATTTATTGTCCAGATTTCACATGTATATAAGGTGATTGAAAGTACCATGGCTTGGGTAAGGTGCACCTTAGTCCTCAAAGTGACATCTTTGCTGTTCAACACTTTAAAGAAGTCTTTGGCAGCAAATTTGCCCAGTGTAATATGTTATCTGATTACTTGACTGCAGCTTCCATGGGCATTGATTGTGGATCCAAGTAAAATGACATCCTTGACAACTTCAATCTTTTCTCTGTTTATCATGATGTTGCTTATTGGTCCACTTGTGAAGACTTTTGCTTTCTTTATGATGAGGTGTCATCCATACTGAAGGCTGTAGTCTTTCATCTTCATCAGTAAGTGTTTCAAATCCTCTTCGCTTTCAGCAAGGAAGGTTGTGTCATCTGCATAACGAAGGTTGTTAATGAGTCTTCTTCCAAACCTGATGCTGCATTCTTCTTCACATAATCCAGCTTTCTCAGATTATTTGCTCGGCATACAGATTGGGAAGGTATGTTGAAAAGTTACAACCCTGACACACATTTTTCCTGATTTTAAACCATGCAGTATCCCCTTGTTCAATTCAAACAAGTGCCTCTTGGTCTCTGTACAGATTCCACATGAGCACAAGTAAGTGTTCTGGAATTCCCTTTCTTTGCAATGTTATCCATAATCTGTTATGATCCACTGTCAAACGCCTTTGTATAGTTAATTGAACACAAGTAGGCATCTTTCTGGTATTCTCTGCTTTCAGCCAAGATCCATCTGACGTCAGTAATGAGTTCATAATCTAGAGACCATTAAATAATGACATGAACAGACATATGCACACCTAAGTTCATTGCTGCTTATTGATAATAGCAAATAAATGGAAACAACCAAGTGCCCATCAACGAATGAATGGATAAGTAAACAGTGGCACATACATAGAATGGAATACTACACAACCATAAAAAACAATGATGAATCTGCAAAATATGTTATAACATGGAGGGACCTGGAGGGCATAATTTTAAGTGACGTAAGTCAAGCATATAAGAAAAATATCGTATGATCCTTCTTTTATAAGAAGACAAGAATATATATATAGACAGAGACCAATGTTCATTGGTGGTTATCAGGGAGAGGAGGGGAGGAGGCGAAAATATGCTTTAGGTCGTAGAGACTTGTTTATTTTTGTTGTTGTTGTTATAGGAAAAGTGGCACCTAATGTGGATGAAGTGAGCATAGCACGACCAAAGTAAAAATGACTGTTGGAGCACATATGGATGGGTATAGATATGTTGGTATACAGGTAGATGTGTACATAGGTGAGAGCAGATAAAAGTATAAATACATGTAAATATAAATATGTGAGTGTAGGCTCATATATCCATTGAAGATATAAGTATCAATAATTTACTGACATAACCAAATACCTTCCAAGATTGATTTTCTGGGTTTGAAAACTTAAGCCCATAGTCTCATAGGACAACTCAGTCAATTGGCGTGACATTATTCACAAAAAAGATCTGCATCCTAGTGAAGTGAGTAGCGTCTGGGGTCTTAACAGCTTGTGAGCAGCTATCTAAGACACTACTATGGGCCTCTACTCACCAGGAGCAAAACACTAAGGAGGTAACCAAAATCTTAGAGAATAATCAGGTCTACATGAGCCACAATCTCATCTACCCTGAGAACAGGAGAATTAGATGGTGCCCAGCTACCATCACTGACCATTCTGACAGGTGTCACTGTGGTGCAGTGAATTACTTAATATGGCCCTTCCAGCCATGGTCTTTGTGACTCACATACGATGATTGAGTGGGACTATACAGATAATGTGTACAGAACTTGTGATGGTTGGGGTTATGTGTCATCCTGGCTAGGCCACGATTCCCAGTATTGCATAGTTGTCTTCAATTGTGTGATATAATTATCCTCAATTTATGTGTTGTAAATTCTAACCTCTGCATGGTAATAAGGCAGGATTAGTGTGGGGAGTATCTTGAGTCACAGACTTGTAGGAGGGTGTGACTCATGTGACACCTTTACTCAAGTCACACCCTTCCAAGGGGTGTGGCCTGCATCCAAGGTACACATGTGAGTGTTCAGGCAAGACTCTCTCTGCATCTGGATCCTGCATCCAATTCATCAATGTTTGACCTCCAGATCTTGGGACTTGAGCCTGCCATCTGACCTGCCAATTCTGGGATTCACCGGCTTCTGCAGCCCTGTGGGCTGAGTATCCTATTGTCTGACCTGATTTTGCCAGTTTCTGCAGCTTTGTGAGCCAGCAGCCCATGTTCTGACCTGCCAGTTTGAGTATATCAGCCCCTGCAGCTACATGGATTGGGAGAAACCTATGCCTGACCCACAGATTTAGGACTTGTCAACCTCCACAAACACATAAACCATTTCATGAGTTCTGTGAATCATTGTAGAATTATGGACCCCAGTGACAGGAGGGAGAGTACTGAGCAGAGGAGGAACAGTTGATGTTACAGATGATGGAGTGGTACAGCAGTCTGGGAAAGTTGGACATTTGGGACAAATTTAACTTCTGCCCCATAGGAACCAGATTTGTGCTGATCCTGATAAAAGAAATTATCGATTTAGTCACAAGAGGTGGTTCTCGATAGAATTCAAGAAAATGTAGAGCAGAATTCAAATTCTTATCAAAAATTTTTAAAAAGCCAGATAAACTGGAACAATAGAGAACAGAGGACTCCCTGAGACTATCGCCCTGAGACAATCTTAAAATCTAGAGCTGAGTCTAATGTCTAAGATCACCCTTTAGCAAAACAGCAGAGTAGCACACAAAATAAAGGATATTACCGGTAAGATCAGTGCTCTACTTAAAAACCATCAATATGAGTACAAAATGTCAACAATTACTCAAAAGTAAAGATGAGAAGATAAGGGCGCAGGGAAACTAGAGTACTGGAAATAGAAGAACCAGGATGCAATTAAAGAGAATGTTGAAACATTGTGATAAATGTAACTAATGTCACTGAACAATTTGTGCAGAAATTGTCAAATGGGAACCTAACTTGCTGTGTAAACTTTCACCAAAAATGTATTAAAAAAAAAAAAAAAAAAAGAAGCCATAGAATTTAAAACTAAATTCATTTTGCTCATGCCCAGAAGGCATTCACACTTCATCACACAGTTGATGAAAGCTGTCCTTGCAGATTAACTGTTTCATTTTGCCCAACAAAAAAAGCCCTGAGGAAAAAACCCTAGGTGTGAAATCTCGGCAACCGCAGTTCTTCTGCAAGTGTCACCTATGCATTTTTGACCTTTCAGTTGATTCTAAGAGTTTTAAGCCTCTACTTTTTAAATTTATTTTCTGAAAATTTTATTACATGGCAATAGTGTTATTGTCTTCTTCATTATATAGGTCAAAATAAAAAGATTATTCCTATTTTTTACATGAACTAATTTATTCAAAATGAATTTATCAAAGAATGGATAAAAAAACAAAACTTTTCTTGAGCAGAAGCAAATACTTTAATATGAAAAAGTTTTCCAGGTTAGGATACTTCGTACCAAAATAATTCATGCCATAGAAATTTATGAAGCTATATACTAGCATGGCTCACAAAGACTGGCAAGTACTCTGATCCTTATCATGTCCTTTGCTTCCATTGTCCCTAATGCCAGATCAACCAATCAATAGTTGGGATGAATGAAATAAGAAATCAGAAACAATTTAACTTAATTATCTAGTTTACGTCTTTAGTAAGGAGGTGAATCCAAAAACCAATCCAAACCCACCGTCACTGAGTCGTTTTGACTCACAGCAACCCTGTAGGACCACGTAGAACTGCCCCATAGGGTTTCCAAGGCTGTAAGTCTTTACAGACGCAGACTGCCACATCTTTCTCCCACGGAGTGACTGGCAGATTCAAACCACCAAACTTTCAGTTAGCAGCCGAGTGCTTTAACCACTGTGCAACTAGGGCTCTTTAGGATGATAGTAGAGTTACTCAAAATAAAACGAAGGTTTAAATTTTAATAAGTAAACAATAAATTAAACAAAAGTATAGGAAAGTTCTCTTAACCTTAAAAAGAGGGTTGCCTTTTTAACTATGACTTGAAGAAGCAAAAAGAAAAAAAAGATTGATAAATTAAATCCCATTTAAAAAAAATTAAAACACAACAATGATGGTGTTGTTGTCTTGTTGTTGTTAGCTGCTGTCAAGTTGATTCTGACTCACAGTGACCCCATGTGTGTCAGAGTAGAAAGGCACTTCTAAGGATTTTCAAGGCTGTGACCTTTCAAAACAGCCAGGACTTAACTTCTGAGGAGACTCTAGGTGAGTTTGAACCACCAAACTTTCTGTTAGTAATCCAGTGCTTAACCATTTAACCCACCCAGGGACTCCAACAACAAGGATAAAAACCAAAAACATATGCATATTAAAAATCACCACAAGAAAAGTCAAAAGTCAAAATTCAAATTGGGGGGAAAGATTTACAACTCATCACACGCAAAAGTTAATCTCTAAATAATACAGATTTTATTAAAAAACAAAACTAGAAAATATAGGTGAGCAAAAGTTGTAAACACAGAGTTAAAAAAAAGAAAAAAAATTCAACATCTTCCTAACCATCTGAAAAGACTCTCAACTTCATTAATAATAAGAGAAAAGCAATTTCAAACCTGAGGTACCAATTTTTACCTTTCACATTACTTGAATTCTCTGAACTTCAGCTCTCTAGTTTATATAGTGGTTATATTAATAGCTAATTTATAAAGTCATTGTGAGGATTAAAGGACAGAGAGCAGTGATAAATTACCTATCACGGTGTCCGGCACAAGGCTGGAAAACAGTAAAGCTTAATTTCCTTTTATTTTCCACAGTCATATCTTAGCTCAAAAAGATTTCATTTGTCACTGTTGTTGGATTCTCAACCATTTATTAATCTTATGTAGTAAACAATTCTCTTGTTATCAATGTATTTTAGATCAATCTTTTATATTCCCCAAGCTTTTCTGCAGTCTTAGTTATTCATAAGCCCTAAACATTTATGCATCTGAATACAAGCACAAGGAGCATAGACACTTTTCCTACTGGCTCCTCTGCATCATTTCCTGGCATATCCAGGCCTGAGGGAACTGACCTTCAATCACCACTTTAGCTCTGTTAGAAATATCTGTAGTTACAGATATTTCTATAAATATCCACAATTAATACAGATTTATCTAGATAAAACAAAATACATCTTCCTTCATCTATTGTTCATATCATTAAAGAGCTTTATTTCAATTATTTTATTCATGTATTAAACATTTTCTGAACACCTACTATGCATACAGTACTGTTATAATAGTAAGTTGCAGTGCTGAATAAGATAAGCAAAGCCCCTGCCTGGTGGATTATAACTTTCATGGGACCCAAGAAACTGCCTTCTTAGCATTATCTTTCTGTAAAACCTGACAAAAAAGTACTTTAAGTTTCTGTAAACTTTTGGTTATAAATTTCATTTTATAATCCAATGCACCACCTACTCTCTACATACTCTGAAGGTTGTATCCAGTTTTGATCACTAACTGTGGAATCCCAGTGACCGTTAACATGCTCCACTGTGCCAGCTAGAAGTATTGTTAGAAGAATTTTGCTGTCATTGTAAGTTTAAACTTTCAATATAAATTTATTTTATATGTCTGATAAAAACATTAGACAAGGTAAGAGAATGGTTAGTCTCCACTGAATATAACTGTATCTTCTTATGTCAGAGTGAAATTGTTACTTTATTTATTTATATATTTAAATTAAACAAGGAAGAAAATGAATCAGGAAAGGAGGAGAAAATGGAATGTGTGGTTAATTGCCTCCATGAACTGTCACCTTTGTCCTGAGACCGGAAGAACTGGATGGTGCTTGGCTACCATAACCAAACATTTTGATCAAAGATTCTGTAAAAGAATCCTGATCAAAAGAGGGGAAATGTAAAAGAGAATTTCAAATTCTCATGGAATCCAAATTTTCTGGAGTCAAGAAGGCTGAGTGAACCTTGAAAGTATTGACCCGAGATAATTTTTAAACCTTAAATCTTAAAAATATCCCTGAAGTCTTCTTAAAACCAAACAATAGTGTAGCTTATCTAGTAAAAAATATCTGCCTTGAGCATTGTGGTCTTTTAAGAACTATCTATATGGGATCAAATTGACAATAGCAACTCAAACGATTAAATGGGAAATGTAGGGGGCAGTGAGTCTTATGTTAGTGGGGAGGAATGATTTGGAAAAGGAGAGTGAGAATGGTTACACAACTGGAAGAATGTAATCAGTGTCATTGAATTGGCGTATGTTCTGCTGTGTACATTTTCAACAACAATAAAATAAAATAAATTATTTTAAAAAATTTCATATAGATAATATATACACACGACAAAATCATGGAGTATAAAGTCTCATTTCCCTCCTTGTGCTCCAACCCATTCTCAACAAACTATCCCACAAAAAATAACTTTATCTGCTTCCTGTCTATCATTCTAGAGTTTATGAAAATTCCTGCACTTGTGAACATATACTGATTCTCCAATTTTTATACACAATATATGTTCTACATACACTCTCTACTCTTTGCTAATTTAATATATCTTGACAATTATTTCCATATAAGTACGCAGAGAGCTTCCTCATTCATTAAAGCAACATATTAAGACATTATTTGATGCATTTTAATTCATTTCAACATTCTCTTCCTGGAGACTATCTGGATTACTTTATTTAATTATTGTTACTGCCATTGCAAACAACACTGCAATTAATGATCTTAATGAGAAAAAATATACACATAGGATAATTCTCAACTGGGTCAAAGAGTGAATACATTTGTAATTTTAATATAAAAATTGTAATTATCATGAAACTATAACATCTTCCTTAGGGCTATGATAGTTTGCAATCCCAAAAGTAATATAAGAGAATGTCTGTTTCCCATTAGACTCACTAACAAAGGACATTGTTACTTATGCTTCTGGTCAGGTTGGAGAAACGACACAAGATATATTTCTAAAAGCAAAGGTCCTTGTCCTGTCTTTCTTTTATTTAGTGTTAGCATGGACTTTTTTTTTTTTTTTTTACTGTATAAGAGTCTTTATATTTATTTTTAAAGTGAGTTTCTTGTGGGCAGAATATAATTGGATTTTGTTTCAGTCCTCCATCTCTCTACCACCAATAAGAGGTATTTCAACTGGAGAGGAATTAGTGATGATGGATACTTCAGTGAGGTACTGCTTATATTGTAAAATGTTACATTATGTTGCATTATGTCTTGAAGAACAACTTGTGATATGTATACTGGCATAGAGTAAATAGAACTGTGATTTATGATTCATTATTTACATAACGATTTTAATATGCTGTCTTGGATCCTGCTCTAGCACATTTCAAAGCAAAATAATTTTATTCTCCTATAGGACATTAGAAATTTACATTGTGACCTGTGGAGATATTGTTAAACATGGGTTGCAAGACTCTGTGATGTACTCCCAATGCTTTGCTCTCCCCCTACTGCCCAATGTTTAGCTTCAGTACAACAGTGGACTTAAAGTACCAGAGTTGTTATTTTCAGATAGTTCCTATATTTGTACATGCAATATCTTAGGTAGAAGTTGGCAGGAATACATGAAATTCAGTATAACCTTGTCTATTATAAAACACTTTGTTTTTCTCAAGGGCGTTCAATTTTAATTGCTAGGTTCAGGCATTTCAGATCCATTGGCAGGATGAGAAAAAACTTACACCACAATTCATGAAAATTTTGCAAATGTTTATCCTCTGATTGTTTTCGTTCCTGAATTTAATTAAGGGAAAAAACTAGATTGATATTGTTGTTACCAAAAAAATATTTTAGAAAAAATAGGCTGCTATTTGTCTGAAGAACTTTAGTATTTGGGTAAGTAGTGATAAAGAACTTCAGTGTTTGGGTAAACAGCAGTACCTTAGCATGTTTCTATCTTTCTCAGGACTATGTTGCTAACACCATTATAGCACTTAATCTCCAGATAGCACAGACAATTGTTTTCTAGATAGACATACTCAATTAACATAATAGGGATTTTTTTTGCATATAATTTACAATTTGTTCTAATTGAGCGATAAGATTCCAGTTTACAACAAAGTGTTATAAAATGACATAGTAATATTTTACAGTGTTTCAAAATTTGCAACTTAAATTATTACACACGATGTTTTAAAATTTCTGTTATCTACATTTGAATATATTAACTGGGATGAATTTTTAATCTTAAAGATCGCTATGGTGCTTCTTTTTTATTACAAAGAGGAAAAACAATTTAAGTGTTACTTACAATTCTTAATTAAACCTAGCTGGAAGTAGTGGTAAATATTTAATAACTATAGTTTTTTCTTTATCTCTTAAAGTATGAGTTAAATTTTTAAACCTAACCACAAAGAATAAGAATACAATCTACAGATTTAATATATAAAACTCTATAAAAATGAAACAGGGAAAAATAAGAAAAAAGAAAACATGATAAAGTGAAAATATATGATAGAATGACATTAAAAATTCCACATACTAGGGTAAGTAAAAAAGTATTGCTATAAAATCATAGAAATCTTTATTAAACAAAAATATTAAAATGTGAAGCTATTGCTGACATATCCTCCATCGAGGTCTATACACTTCTGAAGGCAGTGTTTCCATCTCTCTAACCTTTCCCTGAAGAAATCTACACACTTCGACTTACACCACATCAAAACAGCAGTTTGGGCATCTTTGAGGGACTCAAATCGTGTTCTTTTTAAATGTTCTTTGAGTTTTGGAAACAAAAAGAAGTCTGAAGGGGCAAGATCACGGCTGTAAGGTGGATAAGGTAAGGTTTCACAACGAAATTCCTCTGGGCAAATTTCCTGGCCTTTTTCTCTCCAATGCAGTATTCAATTTTCTGAAAACTTCCTCGTAATAAGCCCCTGTGATCACCCTGTGCCCTTTGGAATCCCAAAAAAGAGTCCCCATAACCTTCTGAGCAGTCTTCCCTTCCTTAGCTCATCTTTAAGGGCTTCCCAACCTTCCTTAAAATGGTCGACCCATCTAAACACTGTTGGTTTTCATGTGGTGCAGCATTCCCATAAACTTGTTGCACAGCTTTGATGATTTGGGAAGATGTCCAACTTGAGTTTTGTTAAAAATTTGATATTAGAAAATCTTTTTTTTTTCCCCCAAGCCACAAAAAGTACCCCCTTTTTTTGAAGGCGCAATCATGAGACTGAGACAAGTGAATGCCTGAGAGAACTTGTTTGCAGAAATCCATTAATAGAAGAGACATGTTTAAACGCATTTTGTTTGGAGTAAACCCGTGCATGTATGAAGAGGAACCCTAGCAGCAATACTTTTTGACTTATCCTCTTACATCAATAATATATGCAAAGTGATATTGTTGTTGTTTACTGTCAAGTCAATTTTGTTTCATAGCGACTCTGTATGACAGAGTAGAACTGCACCATAGTGTCTTCTAGGCTGTAATCTTCATGGGAGCAGATGGTCAGGTCTTTTGATCCTATAGAGCCACTGGTGGATTTGAACTAATGACTTTTCAGTTAGCAGCCAAGGGCTTAACCATTGCACCAGCAGGGCTCCCGAAGTGATATTAACAAATATTGATAGACAAGGACAATATTCATTTATGGAATATTTCTTTTTTTTTTAGGGTTCATATGAGATTTCAATATAGATGTAAAACTTTACCATACTTCCTGGTACGTAGTAAACTGTGAAAAAAATTACATGATTATATTATTTTTTATTATTACATATACATATATAATTTATTTACTTTATTAGAGGTCTTTACATACTCGTGATTTATAATCCTTGGATTCTTTTCTTTTCTTTTTTTTTTTTATTGTACTTCAGGTGAAAGTTTACAGAATAAATAGTTTCTAATTAAACATTCAATACACATATTGTTCCAAGAAATTCGTTAACAACCCCATGACATGACAACCCTCTCCCTTCTCGACCTCTTTTTTTTTGGGGGGGGAAATATACATAGCCAAAGGTACACCATCCATTTCAAAAATTTCTACACGCACAGTTCAGTTCCATTGCTAACGTTCTTCCAGCTGTACGGCTATTCTCACTTTAGATGAACGTTTACAGAACAAAATAGTCTCTCATTAAACAGTTAGTACACACGTTGCCCTATGACAATGGTTAACAACCCCACTAAGAGTCAACACTGTCCTCACTCAACCTTGGGTTCTCTATCACCAGCATTCCTACCCCCTTCTGCCTTCTAGAGCTTGTCCCTGGACTGCTGTGCCACATTACTCCCGTTTTGTTATATGGGGCTGTCCAATCCCCTGCTGAACCGTGAACCTCGGAAGTGACTTCACCACTCAGCTAGAAGGGGTCTGGGGGCCATACTCTTGGGGTTTATCCAGTCTCTTTCAGGTCAGTAAATCTGGTCTTTTTTGGGTATGTTAGAATTTTGTTCTACATCCTTCTCCAGCTCTATCCAGAACCCTCTGTTGTGATCCAGGTCAGAGCGGTGATTGGTGGTAGCCGGGCACCATCTAGCTGTACTGGACTCAGTCTGGTGGAGGCCTTGGTAGCTGTGGTCCATTAGTCCTTTGGACTAGTCTTTTCCTTGTATCCTGTTCTCTTCATTCTCCCTTGGTCCCGAAGGGGTGAGACCAGTGGAGTATCTTAGATGACTGCTCACAGGCTTTTAAGACCCCAGATGCTTCTCACCTGGGTAGAATGTAGAACACTGTCTTTGTAAACTGTGTTATGACAATTGAACTAGATGTTCCCTGAGACCATGGTCCCCACAGCCCTCCGCCCAGCAATTCAGACCCTCAGGGAGTTTGGATGTGTCTA
>NW_004444261.1:214164-215301 GCF_000243295.1 Trichechus manatus latirostris
CCATTTGTTAAAAAGAACTTTGGGCCCTTGTCAAAGATCAGGTGACCGTAGGTGGATGGATTTACATCTGGGTTCTCAATTCTGTTCCATTGGTCAATGTGTCTGTCTTTGTACCAGTACCAGCCTGTTTTGACTACTGTAGCTGTATAGTAGATTCTGAGTTCAGGTAGTGTGAGCCCTCCAACTTTATTCTTCTTCTTCAATAGTGCTTTTATTATTCGGGGCTTCTTCCCTTTCCATAAAAAGTTAATGATTAGTTTTGTCCATCTTTTTGAAGAATGTTGTTGGTATTTGCATCTGGATAGCATTGTATTGTAGAATTGTCATTTTCACAATGTTGAGTCTACCTACCCATGAGCATAGTATGTTTTCCATTTATGTAGATCCCTTTGGATTTCTTATAGTACTGTTTTGTAGTTTTCTTTGTATAGGTCTTTTACATCCATAGTTAGATTTATTCCTAACTATTTTATTTTTTTAGGGGCTATTATAAATGGTATTGCTTTCCTGATTTCCTTTCATCACTCTTTTCATTGGTGTATAGAAATCCAACTGATTTTTGTATGTTTATCTTATATCCTGCTACTCTGCTGAATCTTTCTTAGTTCCAGTAGATTTCTCGTGGAGTCCTTAAGGTTTTCTATGTATAATATCATATCATCAGCAAACAGGGACAGTTTAGCTTCTTCATTACCAATTTGGATGCCCTTGATTTCTTTTTCTTGCCTTATTGCTCTAGCTAGAACTCCCAGCACAATGTTAAATAAGAGTGGTGTTAAAGGGCATCCTTGTCTTGTTCCTGTTCTCCAGGGGAATGTTTTCAGCCTCTCACCATTAAGAACGATGTTGGCTATTGGTTTTGCATAGAAGTCCTTTATCATGTTGAGAAATTTCCCTTCTATACCTATTTGATTGAGAGTTTTTATCAGGAATGGGTGTTGGACTTTGTCAAATGCGTTTTCTGCATCAACTCGGAGATCATATGATGCTTTTCTTTCCTTTTATTTATGTGGTGGATTATGTTGATTGATTTTCTAATGTTGAACCATCCTTGCATACCTAATATGAATACTACATGGTCGTGGTGTATTTTCTTTTTTTGATATGATGCTGAATTCTATTGGCTAGAATTTTGTT
>NW_004444261.1:216449-228863 GCF_000243295.1 Trichechus manatus latirostris
TCTTCTGTATCTTTGCTGAGTTTCTTCTTAGTTGTTCTGTCCTTTACTGAGAGTGGTGTGTTGAAGTCTCCTACTATTATTGTGGAACTGTCCATCTCTCTTTTCAGTGCTGTTAGAGTTTGTTTTACGTAATTTGGAGCCCTGTCATTTGGTCCATAGATGTTTATTATGGTTATGTCTTCATGATGGATAGTCCCCTTAATCATTATATTCCTTCCTTCTTTGTCTTTTATGGTGGATTTTGTTTTAAATTCTATTTTATCTGAGATTAGTACTGCCACTCCTGCTCTTTTTTGGTAGTTGTTAGCTTGTATATTTTTTTCCAACCTTTGACTTTTAATAAATTCACGTCTTTGTTTCTAAGGTGTGTTTCTTGAAGACAGCATATTGATGGATACTGTTTTTTTATCCATTCTGTCACTCCCCATCTCTTTATTGTTGCATTGAGTCCCTTTACGTTCAGTGTAATTATTGATAGATGTGAGTTTATTGCTGTCAGTTTCTACTGCTTTCTTTTGTGGTGTTATCTTTTTTGTTCTTCTTACTCTCATGTGCTGAATTCCTTTTGTTTGTGGATTTTTTTTTTCATTTCTTTTGTTTTTGTAGGTTTTGTTTTTACTGAAACTTTATTTTTTTCCTCTTTATTTTTATGAGTATGTTTGTTTACTTTCTTTGTGGTTACCGTGAAATTTACCCTATTCTTTCTAAGTTCAAAGCAGTCTATTATTACTTGGTATTGCCTTGCCTTCCTCTCCATTAGAAGGTTCTATACTCTATTCCCTCTTTTATTATTCTGATGTTGTTGTCATTTACAGATTAACTGCTCTGATTCCCTGTTGTATTTCTTTTGGTTTTGGATAGTCCTTGAGAGTTCATTTCCTAGATTGGTAGCTGGCTGGTGTGATCCTGCAGCCTAGATTTAGCCTGTGAGCTGAAGTTGTTTGTTCTCAGATCGAAGGACTCCTTTTAACAATTCTTGTAAGTTTGGTTTGGTTTTTACATATTGCCTTAATTTCTGTTTATCTGGAAATGTCCTAATTTCACCAACGCAGTTGAAGGAGAGTTTTACAGGATATATTATTCTTGGCTAGCAATTGTTTTCTTTCAAGGTTTTATATATGTCATCCCATTGCCTTCTTGCCTGCTTGGTTTCTGCTGAATAATCTGAGCTTAGTCTTATTGTTTCTCGTCTGTATGTGACTTCTTGTTTTTCATGAGCTCCTGTCAGGATTCTGTTTGTCTTTGGTTTTGGCGAGTGTGATTATGATATGCCTTGGTGAATTTTTTTGTGGTCTATCCCATATGGGGTTCATTGGACTTCTTGGATGGCCAGCTCTTCATCTCATGGTATTGTGGAGGTTTTCTGTTAGTAGTTCTTCACTGATCCTCTCTGTGTTTTCTGTTTTCTGTCCCTGTTCTGGAACTCCGATCACTCCCAGATTTTTGCTTTTGATTGTATCTCAATAATTATCAGGGTTTCTTCAGTTTTCTTTGTCCTTTTTCCTGAGTTTTCCTCAAACATAGTTGTATCCAGATGTTTGTCTTCAATTCTGCTGATCCTATCTTCCACTTTTTCAAATCTGCTCCTCAGCCCTTCTATGACACTGTCCATTTCTGAAATCTTGTTGTTTATCTTTTGGATTTCTAATTGTTGTTTTTGTATAATTTCTTGTTGTGAATTTATTTTGGCATCTTGTTCCTGCATTATTTTTCTGAATTCTTCCATTTTTTTGTCTGCATTTTCCATGAATTTGTCTATTTTTTCCCTCATTTTTGTCTGCTTTTTGCTTCAACTCTTGGATAATTGTGAGTATTAGAGATTTGAATTCCCTATCAGGTAGTTCTAGTGCCTTTCCTTCCACTGGAAAGTCATCTGGTGTTTTATTTTGGACGCCTCCTGGAACCATCCTGACCTGTTTTTGTAAATGCTTTGATATTGTCTGTTATCTTCGGGGCATTCAGTGGTTATTTTTATCATTTATAGATTGTAGATTTGTTTTTTTTTTTGTCCTTTTTTTAAAAAAAAATTGGCCATGTCTGAGCAGGCGGGCTGTGTTCTTCGTTGTTTGCCCTTCTGTGGGCACTATACTTTTCACCTCCTTCTTCAATTGGCAGGATCAGTCGCCTAGATATGGTACAGCAGGGCAGGTCTAGCTGAAGAGGAGTTGCTGGGATGGTTTGTTCATGGCACTTACTACAGCCACCAGGTCGGGTCAGTAATCAGTGCAGGGTTCATTCTGGTAGGCTGTGCCTGTGCTGCATGGTGGAGTGATGTTAAGCGTACATTGAAAGTAGGCAGGATGAAGGGGGGAGATTGATATGTGTGGAGTTAAGATGGGTATGGGAGAGAGGAGAGAGGAACAGGAGCCAAAAACATACTAACAAACAAAAAAGAGTGCTAGGTGAGCTTGCCATTGGAGAGATGAGAGACTATGAAATGGAAAAAAACAAGAAGGGGAAGAAGAAGAGAAAAAAAAGAAAAGAAAGGAATGAATAAATAATAATTAGACAGAAAAAAGAACAGCAAATCTCCCAGGGATCTCACCAGTGTGGCTTTTAAGCCTGGGGAAGTTGTTCCCAGGTATTGAAGTACAGCCTGGCTAGAATGCATAGAGGTATTCAGTGCCAGGTTTTCAGGGGACAGGAGGAGAAGGAAACTGAGTAATGAAGAAAGAGAAAAAGGGAAAAAGAGGGAAAAGAAAACAAAACAAATTAAAAAAAAAACAAACAAGAAAAGCCCCCAAAAAACAGGAAAAAAAAAAAAACCACGAAAAAAGAAATGCTCTCAGGGATCCCTCTGCACATCTGCGCAAGCTGAGGGGTGAGGGGGTAGGTCCCAAGCCGCGCAGCACTGCCCAGGCAGAGCCTGCTCCCAACTCAAGAAAAGAAATAGGAGACAAACAATTCAAAACAAGCAAACAAACAAACAAAAAACCCCGGGATCCCACCAGCGTGACATCACAGACCGGGAAGCAGTACCACACTCGAACAGAGCTCCACAGGAAGGAAGCAAAGATGGCACCCAGAGGCAGGTATATGAGCGAAAGGAGGGGGAGGTTGTGAGAGGTAAGGAAGAATTCAAAAGAAGTGGAAAAAAGCAACACCAGAAGCCAACAAATGGCACTCAGGGAGCCAGCCAGTGCGGGCGGGTGGAATCCAAGCATCCGGTGCTTCCCAGCCAAAAGACTGTGGTCACGGGAAGCAGAGGAGGCCGAGTGAGAGTGAAGAACGGTGGGGGGTGGGAAAGCATATATTGCTGTTTACCGGTTGTTCTGTCTCTTGCTGGAAACTCTGTGAAGCTGCTGTCTTGTATCCCCTGTTCTCTGGTCTCCGATACGAGTCCAAAATGCCAGATCCACACTGCATTAGCTGTAGGGGACCTCTGCATGAATCTCTCCTCATTCTCCATTCTCTGTCAGTTTCTCACTCCATTTGGTGCTTGGCTGAGTTCTTTATCTCTTCATTTGATGTTTTAGGGTTTCAGGATTGCTGTTTTCTCTGTTTGGCTTAGTTTTTCAGATCTTTGCTGTGGAGGGACAGAGCGCTGCTTCTGCCTAGAGCACCATGTTGCTGGAAATCTCTGATTACTTCTAATGACATATCTGAAAGATAAAATTTAACGATCAAAAACAAAGGGAGGGTGTAAAAAAAGAGATGTTATATCTAAATTATAAAACATACAACAATCTTGTTATCAATATTAACAACAATAAAATATATTTTTATGGCAAATAAATTAGAATAAAAATGGATATTTCCTATATAATAGTAAAATTAACAATGCATCACATCATGAAAATAAATCAAATTCCACTATTGTCCCAAAATATCTAAAGTAATAATTAACAGAAATACAAAAGGAAGTGAACCCCAAATGAGAAATTATAGATCAAGCAGACAGAAAACTCATTATTAAATATATAGAGTATTTAAATAAATTCTATTAAGCCATAATCTACATAAACTTCTTCCAAAGGAGCCTTGGTGGCACAATAGTTAAGCACTCAGCTGCTAGCCAATAGATGAGAGGTTTGAACGTCCCAGCCGTGCTGAGGGAGAAAAGACCTGGTGATCTGCTCCTTTAAAGATTGCAGTGTCAGAAACCCTATGGGTTAGTTTTACTCTATCATATAAGGACAGCTTAGGAAACTCTATGGGGTAATTCTACTCTGTCATATAGGGTCGCTGTGAGTTGGAATCATCTGGGTGGCACATAACAACAAATTTCATCCATTTTAAATGGATAGTTTAATGCATTTTCACAAATGTATACCCCTGTAATAACAAACACAAGGAAGCTAGAGAGTATTTTCCATCAAATAAAATGTCCCCTCATGCCCTTTTGAACTCAGTCTTTCCCCTGAGTTGGTCACAAATAGCCTCTGATATGTTTTCTGTCACTATCAATTAGTTTTGCTTTTTCTAGAATCCATGTACATGTAATCCTATGGAATGCGTTACTTAGCATCTGAATCTTTAGTTCAGCACAGTTTGGCGATTGACCCCTTTTGGTACATGTGTGAGTAGTCCATTTTCACTGATAGGTACTATATCACTTAGGGATGTATCATATTCTTTTGAATCCGTTCACCTGTTATTGGAATTATTACTGTTTCCAGTTTTTGCTTTAATTAATAAAGTTGTTATAAATAATTGAATGTAAGTCACTGTGTAAGAATACATATTTGTATTTATCTTGGTTTAATATCTAAGGTTATATATTTTTTACCTTATTTTAAAAAAAATTTAATATAATGATACATATTGTGATTATATTACATACTGTTCAAATTTGAGGTTGATACAAGCTGTATTATTACTTAAACCAAATAGCACTGACTGCACAACTTTTCATTGTTTTAACAATGGCAAAAAGAGAAAAATGTTTCCATTTAAATTATTACACAATTTTTTTTTATTACGTAAGATGTTTTATTCTTCTTGAAATAATTTCTTTGGACTAATTTAGGCGTGGATTTATTTTTTTAATCACCTTGCACATGAGCATATGTTAAAATGAAAATATCAGCATTATCAATATGTAATAATGCAACAATTATTCATGAGAAAATTTGTTTTTAAAAAAAAACTAAGTTAATGCCATGTATCATAATAAATTCCAAATCTAATATATCCAGAAGCACACCTTTAAAATCTTTAAAAGGAAAGAAAAAGGGATTTTAATAAACTTATGACAGGAAAAATTTGGATAAGAAATTTGAAAGCAAATGATTTTTATGAAAGAATAATGATTTTATCACAATATAAAGAAATCCTTGCAAAATAACCTACATTATAATCCCTGGTGGCTCAGTGGTCAAGAGCTCTAACCAAAAGGTCGGCAGTTCCAATCCACCAGCCACTCCTTGGAAACCCTATAGGGTAGTTCTACTCTGTCCTATACGGTTGCTATGAGTCTGAATCGACTTGACAGCAACGGGTAGCGGGTATAAACAAATTTAACATGTAGGCCACTGATGGGAGGGAGGACAATTATAACACAATATCAACCAAAGTACAGTATTCAGATTGCATACAGAACTTTTACAAATCAGTATGAAATAAACAAATAGGAGGGAAAAAAAAGTCATACACGACATTTTATACTAGAAAAGTAACATTAGAAAAACCAACATTAGAAAAGGAATCTCTAATGCTAGATAACCATAAAAAGACTTTAAAGTCAGAAATAGTCAGAGAAATACGCATTTGAAAATGAAATGCCTTTCAAATCAATCAAATTAGTACAAATGAATTAAACCGTGAGTGCACCTGACACTGATGCATTGATGTGTAACATGTCAATTGTGAAAGACACAAAGAATATAAACTTGTAATACCATATAAGGTGAAGGATTTTCAATTTATAATCCACCAACATTATTTCTAAGTGTCTGTTTTGAGAATAACTCATGTGTACTCAGGTGACAGTGAATAAATTGTGGTATCATCCTTTTTACAATCGTCTGTGCCCTCTCATCCAACAGCACCAAGAACTCACCTGTAGTTGAACAGTTGTGTTTGGTGTTCATTATAATTAGAGAAAGCACACAGTAGGAAGTGTGGGATGTCTCAGTAAGAGGGTGTGAGAAAGGAATTCCTCCTTGATATGGGCCTTTATTAAATGATTTTGGTGAAGCTTAAAGAAAGTGAGGCTTTTTTATCGATTGGAAGCTATTATGAAGCGAGAATAATTCTTAATATATCTTATCTAGAAGAAGAGCAAACTAGAATGAGGTTCAAGATGTAAAGAAACGGCTTTCATCTGTATTAGTTACAATATGAAGTATATTTAGTATTTTTCTAGTTTGCACAATATTTGTATTTTTTTTTATGTGCTTAGATGAACTTGTTGTGTCTCACTTCATTTAGTCATGGCGTGGCCTTGATGTTGATGTTCTATAAAATGGGTTATGTTTAGAGGGAGAATACTGCAAAGGCCAGGTCAAGAGCCGGATGTTAGGGTCTGCTTTTTCTCTTTCTTACAGTGAAAGAAAATACGTCAGCTAAAATAAATGAATAATATATACACATATCAACTTGTATTTATTGTAGATCCCCTCCTGTCTTATCTCATCCCTAGGGTATTGAACAATCTAGCTCCTGATATACTGTCACTCTGCCATAGTTCTCTGTCCCCAGTCTTGATGACTTCAATAATCTTGCAATAAGATTGACGTTTCATTTTCTCACTGTGTTTGATAAAAACGTTACTTTGATGTTAAGTATAAGCTAGCTAATATGTAGTGCTGACTTCGTGTGCCTGGGTAGAAATAATATGCAGTAATAGCTTTTATTTGAAATTAATTTGAGAGTTACCATTTATCTATCTTGGGTACTTTCATTTTATTTGTTAACGAGTATTGTGGCAGATGGTAAGAAATTTTGACTTAATTAGACATATTAAGAATAATTGAATGACTGACTTTGAAACTGATACTGCTCTTGTCTCAGTAACTCTCATGAAGCATATACACTAATTCATTAATAGAGAAGGAGGAAGGCCAACTGTATTTGTATAATTCAACAATCTATGAATTTTTACTGACAGGTTATACATACGAAATTTCCCGACATCTGTACCTTGTGAAATATATTGAATCAACAGTATTAGAAAATGCCAAACAAAGCAGACTTAGTGTGGCCTAATCTAAATTTATTTCTTACTGTTCAATTTATCTACCAATCTTTTAGCATCCAATTTCTGATTTGTAATAAATGTGACTCATAAGTGAATTAAATCTGTACACAGCTGTGATTTAACAACAATGATATTTTGAAAACCATTAATGTGATATTTTCTTTTTTTTTAAATTTCCAAATGCATGACTTTCTCCCTTGCCACCCAGATTATCAATCTTCTTGGGAGTAGATGAGTGTATGTTACAGAAGGAATACTCAGAAACATACCAAGGTAAAATTCAACTTCAGGGAAAAAAAAAATGTTAATGCAATACTTAACCTTCAAAATTAAAATTGTAATAATTTCCCCATTCCTCATTTTTATATCTTGTATAATATAATGTGTGTGTATATATATACACACACACACATACATATATATATACATATGTATTGTTGTTAGATTCCATTGAGTCAATTTTGAATCACAGCAACCCCCTATGTTACAGAGTAGAACTGCCCCATAGGAATTTCTAGGCTATAATCTTTATGGAAAAAGATCACCAGGTCTTTCTCCTGTAGAGCCTCTGGATGGGTTCCAACTACCAAACTTTCAGTTAGCAGCCAAGCTCTTAACTGTGCCATCAGGGCTCCATACATATATCATGGCTTGGTCTACAGTTGTGCTGTCCAATATGATAACCATTAGCCATGTGTGACTATCGCACCCTTGAAATGTTGCTAGTCCGAATTGATATGTGTTGCAAATATGAAATAAACACCAAATTTGAAATACCTACTATGGTAAAATATCTCACTAAATAAACAAATATGTGTATATATATATATATATGTTGAAATGTTAATTTAGAGATACATTGGGTGAAAGAAATATATTGATAAAATTGATTTTACCTGATTTTTTTAAATGTGCCTATTAAGGCAATAGATAAGTGATATCTTTGGTGAAGGGTGAGACAGTACACAATACTGGGGAAACCAGTACAATTGTACAAGGAAAAGGTCATGGAAGCTCCATAGACACATCCTAACTCCCTGAGGGACAGAGTTGCTGGGTGGAAGGCTGTGGGGACCATGGTCTCAGGGAACATCTAGCTCAATTGGCATAACACAGGTTAGAAAGACAGTGTTCTACATGCTACCTTGGTGAGTAGCATCTGGGGTCTTAAAAGCCTGTGAGCAGCCATCTAAGATACTCCACTGGTCTCACCCCTTCGGGAGCAAGGGAGAATGAAGAGAACAAGATACAAGGAAAAGATTAGTCCAAAGGACTAATGGACCACAGCTACCAAGGCCTCCACCAGACTGAGTCCAGTACAGCTAGATGGTGCCCAGCTACCACCACTGACTGCTCTGACTGGGATCACAACAGAGGGTTCTTGATAGAGTTGGAGAAGGATGTAGAACAAAATTCTGACACACAAAAAAGACCAGATTTACTGGTCTAAAAGAGACTGGAGAAACCTTGAGAGTCTGGCCCCAAGACACCCTTTTAACTCAGTGGTGAAGTCACTTCCGAGGTTCACCGTTCAGCTAGGGATTGGACACCCCCATAAAACAAAACAGGACTAATGAGGCACAGCAGTCCAGGGACAAGGATTAGAAGGCAGAAGGGGACAGGAAAGTTGGTGATAGAGAACCCAAGGTTGAGTAAGGACAGTGCTGATGTGTAGTGGGGTTGTTAACCATTGTCATAGGGTAACATATGTACTAAGTGTTTAATGAGAAACTATTTTGTTCTGTAAACCTTCATTTAAAGTGAGAATAGTAGCACAACTGGAAGAGCATAGTCAATGTCACTGAACTGTGCATGTAGAAATTTTTGAAATGGTGTATATTTGGCTATGTATATTTTCACCAAAAAAAAAAAAAAAGGACGAGAAGGGAGAGGGTTGACATGTTGTGGGGTTGTTAACCAATGTCATAAAACAATATGTGTACTACTCTTTCATGAGAAACTATTTGTTCTGTCAACCTTCACCTGAAGTACAATAAAAAATAAATAAATAAATGTGCCTATTGAGATTTTTAAATTGCATATATGGTTCTCATTATATTTTTATTCAGCAGTAGATACTGCAGAACATTTTTACAAGGAAGGTACAGATGGAGAAAAAATTCAAGAGAATACTAATTTCAGATCTTGGAATAGCTACAAGGCATACTTTCTTAGTTGGTATCACTGAACTGAAACTGAAGGGGAAAGATAGGAAAGAAATTGAGCAGCAGGGTTTCGGGAAAGCACACATTTAAACACACACATGCACACACAGACACACACACACAGAGCTCTCTCAGATGCTATATTAGGGTTGTCAGTTTAATGGTTGGTAGACAGGAAGGCTATGTAATTGTTTAAGTTATCAGGTCAGGGTTATTCAGCGTTTTTTCACTTTCATTTTTCCATTCTAAACAACTTTTGAAAGGTTAGAGCAGGGCTTGATTAGCTACCAAAAAGAGTATTATCACTATATTGCTAAATAACAGTAAGATGTGCTTTCTATTCCATAAAATTAATGATAATGGAAATAATAGACTATAAACTAAAGCTGAAGAAAATCTCTTAGTTGGACTGTACAGATATTTTTACTACTCATCCACATGCTTTGATCTTTAGGAGCTATAAAATTATCTGCAGAAAAGTCAAGATCACATACTTCTAGATTTAACAGCCAAATTTAAAAGCCAGATTTGTATCTGGAGCAGGAAATGAGAAATTTAAATACAGAATATCAAGGTTTATTTACATACACCAATTCAATGATTTAAAAAGACACTGAAATATTTGAGCAGTTGCATGTTTACTACACTTTACTGTGAAATATATGTAATTAAGATGGGTTTGGAATAAGTAATACGAAATGCTCTAATATGTAAAATACATGTATAAATATTTATTAAAGACTAATATACTTTACATAAACAGATTTTTTTAACGATGAAATGTCTATCATTTATCTTTTTTTCTCTTTCTTTTCTCAAACATATGTAGAGACTCCCTTACATGGTCTATCTCTGCTAAACATTTGAAATATATCATGACCATAACCATCTCTAAGCACGGATACACAGATAAGGCTTCCAGTTTGTGTAACTGGGCCCTTCTGCCAGCAAAAAAGCAGATTCCAGAAACATCTCATTTATACTACATATGATATTAAGAGTTTATTACTCCAAAGCAATGGCAGTATATGAGAATAGTCCCCCCCCCCAGATAAACCTGTAAGAGTTCCTTGTAGAATGTATATAAAATATGAAAAATTACATTAAAATTATGAATTTCATTAAAAAGTAAAAAGATGCTCCATTCCTATATTGAATCACGTCTATTTTCAATTTTTCATTCTTTAAATAGTAGCTGGAATATGTCCACCTTATAAGTATCTTGTATTATGTTTTCTTGTTAAGATGAATATTACATTGTTATTTCTTCTGCGTTGGTGCCACTGAAAGCTACTACACTGGTTAATATATGTGGTTATCTGTGTGTATATACATAATTTTAATTAATTATGTTCTTCATAATATAATTTATATTTTATCACTCATTTGTTTGATATTAGATTTCACATGTTTCATAATGCCTAGATTCTATTACATTACACTTATTCAAATTATCCCTTGTTGTTGGTCAATTATGAAAATTCCAATTTATTATTATTATAAATACTGTTGCAATGATTTTTCTTGTTGATCTTTTTACTTACATAATTGTTTCCTTAGGATATATTTCTGATGTGCTATTTCTTGGTCATTTTAAGATTTTAATGCTCAGTACCAAATTGCCTTCCAGAAAAGTCGTACCAATTTGTATTCTCATGTTAATACAGTGTGAAGTAGACACTTTTTATGTTTTTAATTGGGGGCTAACTGGCAAATGCCTTCGATAGATTAAAGGCAAGAATATAACCATTCATTTTAAATCGAAGCAAACATATTATAAATGGATGTTCTTATTTATATATGATTATTATAGGATTTTCTTCTGATTGCCTGAATTGTAGATCAGGAATTTATTGCAAATGTTTACAATATTCTAAAGTCTTCTTGTAAGAAGCATCTAGGTTTGTCCCTCCAGGTCTAATTTGATGGACAGTAGCTATGTAATTTACCTTTTCCCACTCATCAAAGCATATGGGAATCAAAACCTATGTTCAACGTATTCAATGGAGCTCTTAAAGAGAGGCCATTGATTCCATCAAAATGCACAGATTAGATAGAGAGAGAGAAAGAGGGAGATGGAGAGATGGAGAGACAAAGAGGTAGGTAGGTAGATAGATAGATAGACAGATAGACAGATAGATGAACTGACAGACAGAGAGACAGATAGACAGACAGGTGGAGAGATGGAGAGATGGAGAGACAGAGAGACAGAGAGATGAAGAGGTAGGTAGGTAGAGAGACAGATAATACAGATTAAGGGATGCAGAAAATTTATTATGATTATGTTTCATAGTTCTTCATTAGAATGCAGTCTTACTCCTTCTGTCAGTATTGTTCATGGAGAACTTTAATTTAATTATTCTTAGTTGATTTTAACATTATTTAGAAGACATTGAAAGTGATACACCACTACAGATATATTTCTATTTTTGAAGTGCTCATTTCAAAATTAACAGCTATATTTTTATCAATTCTATTACCTGTGATGCATTTAAATAGCTAATTTATAAAAGACTAATGATTTTTATTTTTATACATGTCATTTTCTGATATCTACTACTAGAAGAAAAACTAAGTACCAATTAATATCAATTCTATATATACAACAAATAATTCAACTGTATTATTAAAACAAATAACATGGATAAATTTCTGGATATACTAAGGAAAAAAACATTTAAAAGAAATGCCAATCATTAAGAAATATATATTTTTTTAATTTAAGAAACCAGGATACAGTAGAAATACCACTTATTTGTTTATGTACTTAAATGATCAAAAATGTATATACAGTAATGTGAATGAAATTTTTGTAACATTGTTTTTCTTCATATGATTTTATCGTTTGCTTTACTTACCAGCTTGTAAGATTTCACAGTGTATATTAAAAAGAGAAACAATGCCTTCGGCCAATCTTACATTGGAAGATCATCTTTTACAATTCATAGTTTCTGGGAAGTGTCATATTTCAGATCACATATTTCTTCAGTATCTCCCCAAGTGTTCAGTTCATAATTCCTTGATTGATTTTTTTTCATTATATAATACTCTTTACATTTTTTTTTTTTTATATTTTATTTTACTTCAGGTGAAGGCTTACAGAACAAA